>NC_056733.1:1329106758-1329179258 GCF_019279795.1 Protopterus annectens
TAGTAAGAAAAGTCACCATGTTATCTCCTTCTGTTTTCTCTGGTAGCCCATAGATGCGAAGGTTATTTCGTCTGGACCTGTTCTCTAGATCCTCTATTTTATTTTGTAATGAAGCATTTTGTTGTGATAAAAAATGTAGCTGAAGATCTTGTTCTGAAAGTCTGCCCTCAGTATCATTTAAGGATCTCTCTATGTCAGCTATTTGAGACTTCTGTTGCATCATTAGTTCTTGTAGTTGCTGTATTTGTTTTGTAGATCTCTCCTCAAAAGTGTCCAGTTTGGTATTCATTTTGTCAAATTTCACTGACAAGTCTTGTATAGCATTTAATAAAGACTGTATCTCCTTTTTCATTGTCTGGTCCTGTGTGGTATGCTTAGAAAAGCTAATTTTCAGTAGATTCAGATACCTTCCTTCTTATTTTTGACAGGAAAAATAATGTTTAAAGCCAAATTTTTTGCACTGTAGACTTCTAGTGATATTAGTAGAAGTAATTCAACAAAATAGGTTTGTCTACAATATCTAGTTTTTAAAAATTCCTGTCAGAAATATCTTTTGAGTGCAGAGCTGAGAAAAGATGCTGCCAACCAGTCTACATCCTAGCCACGCCCCCTGGAAATGCTTCTTAAAGGTACATACACGCACTCTGATCTACATCCTCCCTCTTTGAGAAATAGTCCTTATACAAAATGACAGTATTCAATGACATGCAATTTACAAAAATGATCTTTTTACATGCAGTTATACAATACTAATTATTTGACATGCAATCATACAAAATCAGACACATATAAAACAATCATGCCCAGGTTGATAACCTAAAATTTAATTGTAACTGCTGTAATCTTTGTTTTGTCTGACTCCATTGAAAACGGGTTCTTAGTGGCCCAATGGACTATCCTGGTTAACCAACTGCAAATAAATAAATAAAAATTCAATTTTACACTAGTTCTGGAAATACAACTTGATCATGTAACATAAAAGTCAGAAATGGATTTAGCAACAGGGACTGTCTTCAAGAAATGTTCAACTTTGGGGGACAACTGGGACATCATCAGGAATGGGAATGGATACTGAGACATTTTTTTTTTCATTTTTTTTTTCATTTATTTTACATTTGTTTACCACAATAGTCTGACTGGGCTAGTAGTCCATTTTCAGCAGAGGCCCAGGGAGAAAAGTTCCAAGATAGTAACATGAACAGTAAATTAATATATAAAGGTAGATATCAAATATTTCACATGTATTATAGAAAAATAACAACAGGAGATGTTGGAATATTGTAGTATAAGCTAAACAATGCTATCAAATTTTACACATATATTACAGAACACTAGGTACATTTCTTCATTGTGTGGCAACTAAGACAGGAAAAACAGAACAGCTAAGAAATCATTATGTGATTGCATATGCACAGTTTTAGAACTGCTAGTAGAGTAGGAAATGAAAGTGGAAAGAAGGAGGTTATGCAGGGGTGATACAGGTGCAGAGCCAGTTACTGAAGAGGTCTTCTTTGAGTAGTTGCTTAAAGTTGATGTTGGTAGGGGTTGTGAGTATGTTTTGTGGAATTGAGTTCCAGATTTTGGTAATGTGATTATCAAACAGAGAGTCACCAAAAGAGTTACTAGATATTGGATTTTTAGAAGTAGTTTGTTGGATGAGAGGAGTGTACGTGAGGCGTGGTAGGGTTGAACTAGGTTTTTTAGTGATGGACAGGCATCTGGATTATATATGATGTTATGGGCAACTGTCGGTTAAGTGATAGAAGATGTGGTAGTTCTAACTTGTGCAGATGTTTTAGGGCGGTGCAGTGGTGAGCTCTACTAGGGAGGTGATCAGCAAAATGAGTCATTTTGTGGTAGCAAGTCTCTAATTTGGAGAGTTCTGATTTTCTAAGGTTATAAGACATATTCTTCAGTGCGAATATTGTCAGGGCTGCTCTGAGATCTAGAGTCTGTATCACAGGTACGATGCTGTGATATCATTTCTGATACAGCAAGATGTCTGCGTTTTCTCCTGTATTCTGTACCTTCAGATTCCACAATGTAGGATGTTGGCTCAGTACATATACCTCTCACATGACCAATTCGATCAAAGGCTTTCGCTGTATGCATCCTCACTGTCTCTCCTTCTTTTAACAGATGAAAAAATCTGCTCATTTTATCATAGCTGGACTTTTGAGAGGAGCACTTCTTAAAAAGTTGGGCTTTGATTGCTCTATTGTTTTTAACATTAGTCACCAACAAACTAGAACTGATAGGCAAGGTTGCTCTGGTTTGCCTGGATAGAAGTCTCTGAGCAGAGGAGCCAAGTAGGTTGTCATGGGTATATTGCTGAGATGAAATAAATTCAAGAAGATATCAGTATTGTCACACTTTGACCTCTCTAGTAATTGCTTTGTACTCTGGAATGTACGTTGAGCAAGGCCGTTTCACTGTGGGTATTCTGGACTACTAGTAACATGGATAAAGTCCCACTCTTTTGCAAAGTTCTGGAACAATTGACTGGTAAACTGGGTACTGTTGTCAGAAATAACTTTGTGTGGACTACCATGGACTGAGAAAAGGTTAGGTAGCAAATCAATCTCAAAGCAGTTCGAATAAGAGTCTATCAACACTAAGTAATGCTGATCGTTCCGCTCAAATATGTCAGTTTCTACTGTTGACCAAGGTAGTTCAGGAATTTGGCATAGCTGAAGTGGCTCTTTTTGCAAATGTGGTTTAGTACTGTTGCATACTGAACAAGGAGAAAGCACTTTATCAAAGTCTTTCGATAGAGAAGGCCTAAATACTAGTCCTCTTGCCCTTCTTTTGGTAGAATCAGAACCTGGGTGGCCATGATGCAAAATCTGAATGTATTCACATTGTAAGCATACCTCTTAACTGTGCAGATTTTCACAGGATGTCCAGATTTTGGCTTCATATTTATGGTCCGTTTTTCATATAATTGTGGTTTTCTGGCAAATTAGTGGCAAATCATTAAAGACTGTAGTTAGAAAATAATGACAGACACTTGAGTTTCAGACTTCATACCCTTCAGAAAATTCATGCTAATGCAAAACCTGTTATTCTATCAACTTTCTGTGTGTAAGAGCAAGATTTAAAAATTGTTCCTATTTTTGGTCCTTTGTCCCACTTTTATTTATGGCTTTGTCAAGATTTCTTGCTCTAAGAGGTTGAGATGTATGATTGTAAGGAAGTAGGAAAATAACTTTTGGACCTTTGAAAATGATACCATCTTCCATCAGCATCTCATATGAAAAGTAAGGTTGCACTTCTGGCGGTACACAGAATTGCTTTGATGGCCATCCTACATTGATGAAGCAGTTGAGCTTTTGCAAAATTGGATCAGTCTTTGTAAGATCTCTTAACCCATCTAGTCTTGTGGTGGGAAACTTCTGCACTTTCATGATATAAAAGTAAACATTCTCTGCATCATGCTGTTCCATAGTGTTTCTGGGTGATCTGGTTAAGGTATCAGCCAAATAAAGAAGTTTACCTTTTGTATAGACCATTTTGAAATTATACTTTTGCAATTTGAGCATCATTCTTTGTAGTCTTGCTGGAGCTGAATGCATAGGCTTCTTTAAAATAGTGACTAGAGGTTGATGGTCATTTTCTATAAGGATAGCTCGGCCATAAATATAATCATGGAACTTCGAACATGCAAACACAATTGCCAAAAGTTCCTTCTCAATTTGAGCATACTGCATTTCAGTTTGAGTAAGAGTTCTAGATGTGTAGGCAACAGGTCTGCCCTCTTGAAGAATAACTGCACCAAGAATGAACTTTCAAGCATTACAGGAAAGAACTACTGGTTTCTGGACATCATAGTATCTTAATGTAGGTGGGTTGGCAATTTTCTGTTTGAGGTTATCAAATGCTCTCTGGTGTTCTAACCATGACCATGCAACATTTTTGTGTGTCAGCACTCATAAAGGCACTGAAAACTCACTAAAGTCAGGGATAAATTTGCCCAAATAATTAACCATACCAAGAAAATGCTGTAGAGCTAGAGTATTGTCTGGCGCTGGCATCTCAAGAATGGCTGCGTGCTGAGAAGGATGTGGTCATAAGCCTGTACTGGTAAATAAATGACCTACAAAAATAATTTCTGGTAGTCTGAATTTGCATTTTAGAGGATTGAGCTTTAAATTCACTTCACATACTTGAAGTTTCTGTCATGCTCTGCTTCACCTTTACCTCCAACCAGTAAATCATCAACTATTAGTGCACACTGGTAGCCTGAAAAATTTGCTCCATTCACCCTCAAAGACTTCAATGGCAGAATTTATTCCAAAATTCCTTAAAATTTCTACTCTCCCACCAGGACACAAGTGCTCTTCAGCGATTACATTCTGCTTGCTGAGCACACTCAAGCAAATCTGCAGTTTGCGGCTACCACTCCACCCATACAGTATAAGAAGGAATCAGTACTGCAAACTAAACAAGGATATACATTTTGAGCCTCAAGAGCAGGAGCACACTCAAGTAAAGCAGCAGTCTGCGTCTACCACTCCACCCATACAGTATAAGAAGGAATCAGTACTGCAAACTAAACAAGGATATACATTTTGAGCCTAAAGAGTAGGGTCAGTCCACCCAGGCATTCTACTAGTATGTTTTATGAGAGTGAAGCTATTATATTAGCAGTATTTCTTAGTAGTTTTCAGCTTGTTAATAAAACTGACTGTTGTAGCCTTGTGTCCTCCCCCCACACTAGTACAGTAATCCTAACTGTCCATTAGACAGTATACATTTAATCCACATCCCTGTGACTAAATTAACCATCAAGCAGCCCTCTCAGTGCTTTCTGCCTTAGTTTGTATCACTTGGAGGACCACCTGTTTATTTGCATCTCTATACATTCCCCTTCATTGCTAATGTATCTCCCTACTCTAATCTGTGCACAAACTGATTACTAATCAGCAAGTCAATGTGAAGACACACTCCCAACCTTAATAAACTTTGCTGACTCTTCTCTCCTTCACTTTACAGGTAGTTTGAATTATTACTTACCCCCCCCCCCTCTGAGGCCTTCACCGATTTCCACTGATTGCCTCTCTGGTTTCTTTGCATTCCACCTGGTTTACATCCCTTGTGCTATCTCCCTCCCCCAATACAAAGTCTATATTAGAATCCTGCTGAGCATGGAGCCATCTTTAAATTTCTAGTCTCCCACCAGGGCACAAGTGCTCTTCAGCAATTACATTCTGCTTGCCGGTAAGCCATTAGACCTCAGGAATTTGTTTAAAGTGTTCAGATTTGTAAAGTAATACTTTTTCTCTTGTCTTGGTTGGCTCTGCCCTGCTCTGTTCGCCCTCTCTAACGCTCAGGCTCTTTCCACTCCCCTGCCCCCTATTTCCTCCCGCCCCCACTACCTCTGCATTTATAGCAATCACAGCCACACCCACAGCTCACCCTCACATCACCTAAACCAATCACAGCTCCTCAAGTCATATCACATTATACCACACCAACTTGCTCCACACAAAATACTCCCAATCACTCTCATTCCCACTAGGCATTTTTTACATCACCCACACTACTTCCCCATCCACAAATAGTGCAACCCTATAATTCCTATTCAGACTCCCCACCTAGAAACAACTTATACTTTATAACCATGACTATCACACAACTAAGTCTAGTCTGTCTTCTCATAATTCTTTACAACACCACAAGTTATCACTCTAGCAATATCCCTAAACTTAGTAGCATAACTCTGCATAATGCACTCTCGTATACAGACACCACACATTATAATAATATCTGCCCACAGTTATTCAAGGACGGACCAATTCAGAACTAAACACATATGCTCTCATTCCTACTCCAAAAAAAAATGCAATACTTTCTCACACTCCTCACCAAACTCCAACATCTGTATAACCATTTTAACTCCAGGCTCACCATAAGTGGGGATATCCACCCCAACCCAGGCCCAAATCCATCCTGTCCAACACAAACTGCACCAACACAAATGTCAGAAGATAACACCCCCACTTTCTTCATCCCTGGGCAAATCAACAACAGCAGCAAAACCAACCATCTTTTAATGCTAAATATTAATATTAGAAGTATCAGAAATAAAATACCTGAACTCCAGGCCACAATAGCACACTACTCCACAGACATAGTTGCTTTAACAGAAACCTGGCTAAATAAAAACATAGCTAACTCAGAAGTTCTCCCTATCAGCTACAATATCATTAGACAAGACAGACCACTTCGTAAAGGGGGTGGAACTGCCTTACTGTACAAGTCCAACTTAACTGTCTGTCAATTACCAAACTCCTACCCCTCCCCCAATAATTGGGACATACTTATCTCACAACTTCAACTTCACCCTAAAAAGGTCATCACCACAATTGTGATCTATATTCCACTTGGTAATACACCTGCTAGCCTTGAAGACTTCTTATCCTGGTGTTCTTCCACATACTCACAAGAAACCCTTATTCTGGGGGACTTCAACCTAGATTGGTTCACCTGTATATCAGAACCACCAAGTAATCTAATAAATCTCCATGGCTACCAGCAGCTAGCCCAAATTCCAACTAGATGTGATAAAAAATCTAAAAGGGAATCCATCCTTGACTGGGTCCTAACTACAAACCCCACATTGTACCCTCACACAGGCAGTCTCCCAGACACCTTAAGTGACCACAACATAATATACTTTATACATAGTAGAACAAGCATATGCAAAACCACTAATTATATATCTACTAGAAACACAAAAAAATTCTCTCCTGAGGTCCTCAATACTTTACTCTTTAACTTTGACTGGACCCCCCTAAAAACCCTCCCACTTGACCAGGCTGTAGCATATTTCAACAAAACATTTCTACAACACCTAGACACTGTCGCTCCATTGCACAAAATCAAGGTTAGAATCTCTACAAACCCCTGGCTCAGTAAAGAAACCAAACAAATCCTCAAGTCCAGAGACACTGCCTGGCTTTACTATAAAAAAAACAAAGAAACACAAAGCCTGACTAAGTACCAAGAACTGTGCAACCGTGTAAAAAAATGCATTAGGCTGGACAAAAAATCCTACTACACAACATTAAAAACTAAATACCAACACAACCCGCAAAAATTTTGGAAAAATGTAAACCAGCTACTAAAATCCACCCAAAAGGCAATCCCCAAACCAACCACACCTGACACTAAAGTTCTCATCGAAACACAATTCAACTCCCACTTTGTGAACTCAATTCTATCCTTAGTATCACAGGACAGTTCCTTCCTCACTATCCCCCCCAACACAAATAACACTAATACAAGCTTTACCCTCAAAACAGTTTCTACCACTTCAATCAAAAGCATGCTCTCCAAACTAAAAACCTCATCAACAGCAGTCAACCTACTCCCTAGTTATTTCTTGAAACTCACAGCAGATGCTATTGCTGTCCCAGTCTCCACTTTCATAAACAGATCAATTGTTGAAAATTATGTGCCCAAACTCTGGAAAATATCCTATGTTACACCCATACATAAAGGCGGGACCTCCACTGAACTTAATAACTACAGACCCATGGCTTTACTCTCCCCCCTGGACAAAATCCCAGAAAAATGCATCCATGCCCAGATGCTAAACTATCTCCTAGACAGCAACATCCTGTCACCTACTCAGCATGGTTTCAGACCTGCCCATAGTACCACTACAGCCCTCCTCTGCTTCACAGACACAGTAAACCGTCTCAAAAATGAAAGCCTACAAGTGTCAACTCTTTTTTTGGATATGTCCAAAGCATTTGACACAGTCTCACACCAAATCCTGCTAAACAAACTAAACCAATATCATCTATCAAATTCCACTCTTACCTGGTTCCAAAACTACTTAACTGACAGGTACCAAGCTGTGAAATGGGAAATTCTCTCTCTCCTCAGCTGCCCATAACTATAGGAGTCCCACAGGGTTCTATCTTAGGACCACTACTATTCACAGTCTTCACAAATGACCTCCATACCTCTACACAGCTTGCATCTATAATTCAGTATGCAGATGACACTACCTTAATCTGTCCTGCACAAAACATTCCCACCCTCCTGCAAACAACTCAGCTAGCATTCTCTGACATTAAAAACTACCTTACCAAAGCCCAACTTATCCTCAATCCAAAGAAACTCAGCTTATGATTATAACCAGTTCTATCAAGAACACTAACAGTCAATTCACTATCTACTCCACAAATGCTACTCCAATTGCTCCAATTGCACAGACTAAGCTATTGGGAATAACCATAGACTCATCATCA
The DNA here is from genome assembly GCF_019279795.1 of Protopterus annectens. NCBI lineage: Eukaryota > Metazoa > Chordata > Ceratodontiformes > Protopteridae > Protopterus > Protopterus annectens. Next base: position 1,329,115,023 of record NC_056733.1, read on the forward strand.
TCATCATCATCTTTCGGCTTTTCCTGTTAGGGGTCGCCACAGCGGATCATCTCTTTCCATTTCTTCCTATCCTCTGCATCTTGCTCTGTCACACCAAATGCCTACATGTCCTCTCTCACCACATCCATAAACCTTATCTTAGGCCTTCCTCTTTTCCTCTTACCTGGCAGCTCCATCCTTAGCATCTTTTTCCCAATATACCCATCATCCCTCCTCAGCACATGTCCAAACCAACGCATTCTCGTCTCTCTTGCTTTGTCTCCAAACTGTCCAACATGAGCTGACCCTCTAATATACTGAGTCCTAATCCTATCCATCCTAGTCACAAATCTTAACATCTTTAACTCTGCCACATCCAGCTCTGACTCCTGCCTTTTTGTCAATGCCACTGTCTCCAACCAATATAACATAGCTGGTCTCACTACTGTCTTGTAGACCTTCCCTTTCACTCTTACTGGTACCCGTCTGTCACAAATCATTCCTGACACTCTTCTCCACCCATTCCACCCTGCCTGTACTCTCTTCTTCACCTCTCTTCCACATTCACCATTACTCTGAACTGTTGATCTCAAGCACTTAAACTCATCCACCTTTACCAACTCGACTCCCTGCATCCTCACCATTCCTCTACCCTCCCTCTCATTTACACACATATATTCTGTCTTAGCCCTGCTGACCTTCATTCTTCTGCTCTCTAGAGCATATCTCCACCTCTCCAGAGTCTCCTCAACCTGATTCCTACTCTCACTACAGATCATAATGTCATCTGCAAACATCATAGTCCACGGGGCCTCCTGTCTGATCTCATCTGTCAACCTGTCCATCACCACTGCAAATAAGAAAGGACTCAGAGCTGATCCTTGATGTAATCCCACCTCCACCTTAAACGGATCTGTCACTCTCACTGCAGTCCTCACCACTGTCACACTACCCTCGTACATATCCTGTACCACTCTTACATACTTCTCTGCCACTCCCGACTTCTTCATACAATACCACAACTCTTCTCTAGGCACCCTGTCATATGCTTTCTCCAAGTCTACAAAGACACAATGCAACTCCTTCTGACCTTCTCTGTATGTCTCCAATAACACTCTCAGAGCAAACATCGCATCTGTAGTGCTCTTTCCTGGCATGAAACCATACTGCTGATCACTAATCATCACCTCCCTTCTTAACCTATCTTTTACTACTCTCTCCCATAACTTCAAGCTGTGATTGATCAATTTTATCCCTCTGTAGTTACTGCAGCTCTGCACATCACCCTTATTCTTAAAGATAGGTACCAAAACACTTTTTCTCCACTCCTCAGGCATGCTCTTATTTTCCAAAATTTCATTAAACAATCTAGTTAAAAATTCCACTGCCATTTCTCCTAAGCACCTCCATGCTTCCATTGGGATGTAATCTGGGCCAACAGCCTTTCCATTCTTCATCCTCTTCATAGCTGTCCTTACATCCTCCTTGCTAATCTGTTTCACTTCCTGATTCACTATCCCCACATCATCCAACCTTCTCTCGCTCTCATTCTCTTCATTCATCAGCCTCTCAAAATACTCTTTCCATCTACTCAACACACTCTCCTCTCTTGTGAGTACCTTTCCCTCACTATCCTTTATCACCCTTACTTGCTGCACATCTTTCCCAGCTCTGTCCCTCTGTCTAGCCAATTGGTACAGGTCCTTTTCTCCCTCTTTAGTGTCCAACCTCTCATACAACTCTCCATACGCCTTATCCTTAGCTTTCGCCTCCTCTCTCTTTGCCATGCACCTCATCTCCTTATACTCATGTCTACTTTCTTCATCTCTTTGACAATCCCACTTCTTCTTCACCAGCCTCTTCCTCTGTATACTCTCCTGTACTTCCTCATTCCACCACCAGGTCTCCTTGTCCTCCTTCCTCTGTCCAGATGTCACGCCAAGCACCTTTCTAGCAGTCTCCCTTACTAGTTCTGCTGTAGTTACCCAGCTATTTGGTAACTCTCCACTGCCTCCCAGTGCCTGTCTTAACTCTTCCCTAAACTCCACTTCACAATCACCCTTTTTTAACTTCCACCATTTAATCCTTGGCACTGCTTTCACACTCCTCCTCCTTTTCTTGATCACCAACGTCATCCTACAGACCACCATTCTATGCTGCTTAACTACACTTTCCCCTGCCACCACTTTACAGTCTCCAATCTCCTTCAGACTGGCCTTCCTACATAGGATATAATCCACATGTGCGCATCTTCCTCCACTCTTGTACGTCACCCTATGCTCCTCCCTCTTCTTAAAATATGTATTTACCACAGCCATGTCTATCCTTTTCGCAAAATCCACAATCATCTGACCTTCTGCATTCCTCTCCTTAACACCATACCTACCCATCCCTTCTGTTCACTTCACCAACATGCCCATTAAAGTCTGCTCGAATCACTAGTCTCTCACCCTTGGGTACAGTCACCACAACTTCATCCAACTCACTCCAAAATTTCTCTTTCTCATCCATCGCACACCCAACTTGTGGAGCATATGCACTAACAATATTCATCATTACACCATCAATTTCGAGCTTCATAAACATCACTCTGTCAGACACTCTCTTCTCGTCTAAAACACTCTTGGCATATTGTTCCTTTAGTATAACCCCTACCCCATTTCTCCTGCCATCCACACCATGATAGAACAATTTGAACTCGTTTCCTAAACACCTGGCCTTACGTCCCTTCCATCTGGTCTCTTGCACGCACAATATATCAACCTTCCTTCTCTCCATCATATCAGCTAGCTCTCTTCCTATACCAGTCATACTGCCAACATTCAAAGTTCCTACCCTCACTGCTACACTCCTAACCTTCCTCCTATCTTCCTGCCTTTGGGCAAGCCTTCACCCTCCTCTTCTCCTTCGGCCAACAGTAGCCCAATTTCCATCAGAACCCTGTTGGCTAACAGTACTGGTGGCAGTGGTTGTTAACCCGGGCCTCGACCGATCCGGTATGGAAATATGAAATTTTCATGCCATAAGTTATGTGGCAGAATTTTTATGCCGGATGCCCTTCCTGACGCAACCCTCCCCATTTATCCGGGCTTGGGACCGGCACAAAGAAATGCACTGGCTTGTGCATCCCCAGTGGGAATAACCATAGACTCCCACCTAAAATTTAATAGTCATCTCAACTTAACTATTAAAAAAGTACATGCCAAACTGGGATCACTCTACCGTATCAAACCATTTCTTACCAACAACACAAGATCAGCCATTGCTTGCTCCCAACTTCTATCCACCCTACTCTATGCATCTCCCATTTTGACTAATCTCAACAAAACTGAACTAAGAAAAATGGAAACCTGCTATAACAGAATTGCCCACTTTGCTGCAAATTGCTCATATAGAACTCATCACTGTACTGCTTTGAGACAGCTCCACTGGCTTGAACTGCCCAACCTCCTAACTTACAATAAGATCTGCCTCTGTCATTCTATCTATTACCTCCCCAATAAGTTTCCTGCCCTCAAAAACCTAGTACAATATCACTCAACCAAAAGGCTTCTTAGATCATCAGACAAACTACTACTAGAAGTCACCAACAGCTACAATAGCTTTGGAGATGCACTATATAGTAGTTCAGTGGCTAAAAAATGGAACTCTGTCCCTACTAGCATTCAAAACACATCATTCAAAGCCTCCTTTAAAGACCTCATCAGGCAACATCTCAAGCAAAGTTGGCAGTGCCATGATTGCTCCCCAGGCTAGTGAAAGCGGATAACATATACATACTAAATCTAGAGCACTTGATAATAGTTTTCAGTCTTACTCACAAACATTGGCTAATCAACAATATATGTACTGTACCTGTGTACTATGTATGTATTCTACCTATGTTCCAAATTTCAGCTGTACACCACAAATCTATTAATTACCTTTATTTTTAAAATTAATATTTTTTTGTTTGTTCTCTCCACTGTAACTGTTTATGTGCCACATACCACTGTAAAAACATGTCTCTTGTAATTTGTGTGTATACTGATCATGTCTAAATAACTAAATGTGTCTGTAATTTTTCTTTGTGGAGCCTTTTCAGCTCAGTCAGACCCCCCCCCCCCCCGGTTAACAAATGTAAAATAAAATAAAAATAAATAAAAAGGCATCCTGAGGAATTGGTATCTACCAAATGGGGTACTGAATGTAGTCAGTGGTGAATTTGTGATCAAGCGTTACTTGCCAAAATGAACTCTTCACATCTAAGACAGAAAAAACAGTGGCATTTGGCATGAGGGTTGCAATCTCCTTGACTGTACGCATAGGATGATGAAGTCTTTTTAATGCCTTGTTCAAGTCTCTTGAGTCAGTGCATATTCTGATTTCATCTGAATTTTTCTTATGAGCAGCTACCATGGAAGACACCTACTCAGTTGGTTCTGTGACTGGACAAATCACACCTTGCTGCACCGTTTTGTCTAACTGGACCTTGACTTTGTCTTGTATAGCTATTGGAACTCTCCTTGCTGATCTGACCACTTTACTGACCTCTCGGTCTACTTTCATGGAGTACACAACTGGAAATATGCCTAGCTTGTTGTCTAAAACATCAGCATACTCTGAGAAAATAACATCACTGAAGCTGGAACTGGGACATGTGCTTACATGATGTACTTCTTTGGTAAAAGAATGCAGTTTCATGCTTAAACTGTCTCTGATACCTAATAATGACTGCACTGCTCTTCAGACTACATAAAATTGCAAGCTGTAACTGTTCCCAGTCGAATAGTATGAAAGCACTACTGAGCCTTCAGTTTGAATCTCTTCACCTCCATAAGCGACAAGCTTCACACAACTGAACAAATTAAGCTGCTCACCAGCCCTCACTTTACCAAATGTTTCTGCTGACATTACATTACACTTTGAACCAGTGTCTACTTTGAGCTCAGTGGGTTTACCATTGATCAGAAGAGTACAAAATACTTCATTCTTGCCAACAAACCTACTGCATTAACCTTTTCACCAACCACTGATACACAATCTACATAGAAAGTTGGGTTGCAGCTTTCTACATCATAAACTTGCTTTTTTAAGTGACCTTTCTTAATAACTGAATGAGGCTTGCTTGATTTACAAAACTTTTGAAAATGGTTAAATTTTTTACACTTGTGGCATTGCTGACCAAATGCTAAGCACTTCTTTCTTTTAGACTCATGATTAGCTCCACAATTATGACAGTTAACAATGAGACTTGACTTGGGTTTTGCTGACTCACCCATATACTGCACTGAACATGCCATTTTTAAAAAAGCTTGTCTTGGAACTTGCTAGAAAGCTACAGGTTTTCCCTGCCAGACCCACAGAGGTTGCTGCTGCCATCTGCTTAGGCCTGTTTCTGCTTGCCATGTGCTGCATGCTGTCTATGTTTGCTATGGAGGCTGTCGTAGCCATGCTCTTATCACGGGCAAGCATATTTGTGTGCCTTTCTGTGAGCTCATGGATTTGACAAATCTCTATGGCTTTTCTTAATGTTAAATCACTGTCACGAAGCAAAATCATTCTGACTGCAGCACTATTAACACCACTCACAAGCCTGTCCTTTATTAACTCATCTTTAATCAAATTTGCACATTTTAGCACTATTTCTCAAGTCAGTGATATAAGCTGCAAAAGTTTCACCAGGCTTTTGTTATCTTGTATAAAATAAGTGCCTCTCTAAAGTAACATTTGTCTGGGGGTTGCACATTTCTCTAAATTTATGTTTTAAGCACTCAGGGCCCTCCCCTGATTCAGCCAGTACCACAATATGGCAGTTTTCCCCTTCTCCTGCATATACTGCTGGTGCATACACAAATGAACGCTTTCTTTCAATAGCCTCTGACCCAGTTAAGTTAAACAAAATGAACGCCCTTGTGCGTGCTTCCTTGGCAGAAAAAGCTGGTTTTATGAAAATATAGTATTCCTGCTCAGATACTCTCCAATTCTTTGCTATATTATAATCAAACACAAGTGGACTGGGTCTGCAAAATGCCTCTGCCATATGAGGGTGGCCTAATGGTTAAGGTGTTTGCCTTACAAACACAAGGTACAGGATTTGAATCTCACAGGGGATAATTCGCTAGGCTTAAAATGTCTTGCAAGGGCAGTTAGACTAGTACTCATCTAAGGGTTGGGAGGGTGGCCTAATGGTTAAGGTGTTTCCCTTGCAAACACAAGGTACAGGGTTTGAATCTCACAGGGGATAATTGGCTAGGCTTAAAATGGCTCGCAAGGGCAATTAGCCTAGTACTAATCTATGAACCTATGAACACACATTAGTGAAGGTGCTTGAAATCATGAACAAACATAGACACATAAATATATATTCATGCCATAACTTTATGCCAGTACTTGTAATTATACCCAACAACACAACAAACTCTTTGAAATAACTGCATTTTGCAAAATAAGTCTCTGTAGCACAAGAACACTCTGAAATCACTGTACTTTGTGAAACTACTCCTTAGTGTAATAAATACTTAGAAATGACTGTACTTTGCAAATAAACTTTACACAGCAGAAAAAGCTCAGAGTAAGAAACACTTTAAAATGAATTCATTTTGCAAATAAACTGTACACAGCACAGGAACCTTTCAAAATGGCTGTACTTTGTGAAATAGCTTGCACAATGTAAGAAACACTGAAAAGGTGGCAATCTGTGAATAAATGCACATAGCACAAGAAACTTTTTGAAATGGCTGTACTTTGACTGTACTTTGCAATATAACTGTACCTTCCACACAGCAAACTCTTTGAAATAACTGCACCGTAATAAAGCACACACTCTGCAAATACTTTGCACACTCTGAGATACTTGGAACAACTCTTGTTATGCTTTGAATGGCTTCGGTCAATGCAAAATAGTAGTTCATGCCCAAGTACAGTCTTTTACTATAAAGCCTGCAGTCACCTTACTCTTTAAGGCTAATTTTTCCTTTTATTGTACCCATTATGCATTTTTAATCTTTTATCCCAAAAGTCAGCTGTATCCAATATGCTGATGACTCTACTCTGATTTGCTCAGCCACATCTCCAGTAGAGTTATGGTCAGCTACCCAGACCACCGTTAATACAATAGAAAACTGGCTTTCTGAACAACATCTGATCCTAAATCCCAAAAAAAACTAAAATGCTGTTATTTTCACCAGCACATAGGTCTACCGCTTTCACCTTTACCATAAAATCAAATGATGGCACAATAATCTCCCCTGACCCATCTACAAAACTATTAGGTGTCATCATAGACAATAATGTAAAATTTGACTTACATGCTAACCAAACTATCAAAACCATCAATAAAAAACTAGGGTCACTTTACAGAATAAAAGCCTTCCTAACCCCTCCAGCTAAAATTGCCATAGCTCGCTCTCACCTTCATTCAACCCTTCTGTATGCATCCCCTCTACTCTCGAATTTAAACAAGACTGTCCTTAACAAACTCTCAATTTGCTACAACCACATTGCCAGGTTTGCCACTGGGCTGCCTTTTAGGACACATCATTGCATCAATCTAAATCAGCTTAGGTGGCTTGAACTACCCAGCCTAATCCAGTATAACCAACTGATTATGGCCTATAAAATCCTCTATAATCCGGACAATACTCCTGCACTTAAAAATATTATCACCCCCTATAACAATCCTAGACCGTTTCGATCCTCTAACAAACTACTAATTCAGACTAGCAAAATTAATAACACAGCCGGTGATTCTCTCTTTGCAAACTCTGTAAGTAGATCCTGGAACTCTCTTCCAGCTGATATTACCTTACTTTCCACCTTAGGTCAATTTAAAACTAGACTCAAACAACATTTGTCACTTAACTGGCTATGTTATCAAGCCTGGCTAACTCTCTCTAGAATGTGTAAAAATCTGTTAACCAGTTTACCGTGTAATTTAATTTAATCCTGACTCGTGCTCAGGATTAACTGTAACCTGTGGAACTTGTTTAACTTGCTTACTTACGTAATCTCTGTAAATAGTCTGTTTGTAATATGTAATGCTGGTATTATGTAATGCTGTATCTGCTTACCCTTGGAGCTTTTCTCCCTGGGCCTCCGCTGAAAATGGACATGCATCCAGTCGGACTATCCTGGTCAACAAATGTAAAATAAATAAATAAATTATCATGCTCATTATACTTTTCTTGTGCCTGTTTTACTTTAAAAATGCTCTTTATGCAAACCAAAGGTAATTCTGAGCCCCATAAGAATATCCCTGCTAGTTTTATCAAATATGGTGTTGAACATTCCGTTTAATTAATAATGTGGTTTGTGCCTTTCAATTGATTAATAATATGTTTTGTGCTACTTGTTTGATTAATAATGCATTCCGTGCCTTATAAATGTTCCATTTCATTTCCTTTGTTAAATTATTTGTGCAGTTTTTTTTTTTACCTTAGTTCATTTTGGGCCCTTTTTTTGTTTGTCTGAGCTCTGTTTCACTCAACCTGTTTAATCTGCCTTCACCCTCAACTCTGCACCTCATGGCTTGAAGAAGTTCTCTTAATCCCATTTCTGACATCATGTCACTCATCTGGTCAGGATAAAACAGACAAACATTCGTGGGTTCAGTTCAAGCAGCTTCATTATACACAAAAACAACAGAAATGAGGCTTTGTAACTGAAAGTTAAACTTATATATAGACTGACTACCACACCCATGCATGTTAACACTCTGGCTGTTCTCTCAAAATGGCACTGCTGCCTGCACATGCTCACTATTAATATGCAATGTGCTTACATCTGGAAATGCTTGTCAAAGGTACATACACACACTCTGATCTACACCTAAGATTAGGGTTAGTGTTGAGGATAGGGACAAGAAGGGTTAGGGTTAGACATAACACACATTGGTAATATGGTGCCTTTAATCTAACCCTACCTTGAAACCATTTACATACACACTCCCACCCCTTATTCCAAAACCTTCACTTTGAATGTTTTGATATTACAAACAGTCCCATTTATAATAGCCACATGCATATCCAACATAGAAAAGAAGTAGTCAATGTTGTTACACTGAAATCTCTTACCATCAACTAGCAGAGGTTTCAATATAAATATCAGTAAACTATGTTGACAAAAATATGCATTTGACATAGTTTACTGTATATATATATATATATATATATATATATATATATATATATATATATATATATATACATATACATATATATATATATATATATATATATATATATATATATATATATATATATATAGTCTGTATTACATATACGAACGCTTAAATGTTCGAATCGCTAAAGATCGACCTTTAGCAAACAAATGAAAAAAAAAAAAACTAAAGGGTGTAAGCAGGGGGAAGTACCCCTGCTACATAAATATACTACCTCCAAGATCTCGCTACAGTGTAGGGAATGGGAAATTTTCCATTTCCAGACTGTAGTGCACTGCAGCGCACTGAATTGCAATTTTGGAGTTGGTATATTTAAGTAGCGGGGGATGGGAGAGCGTAGCCCCTCACGTGGGGGGTGTAGGGAGGCTTACCCCCTGACTTAAACCCTTTCCTTTTTTTTTTTTTTTTTATATTTTTTTTTACATATTCAAAGATTTGAATGTTCGATCACTATATACACACACACACACACACACACACACACACACACACACACACACAGTGTACAGACACATGTGTGTGTGTGTGTGTGTGTGTGTGTGTGTGTGTATATATATATATATATATATATATATATATATATATATATATATATATGTGTGTGTGTGTGTGTGTGTATATATATATATATATATATATATATATATAGATATACATATATATATATTTATATGTATAATTTATATATATATATATATATATATATATATTTACATATATGCATAAGTATACATATATAGGTATGTGGGTGTGCTTATATATATATATCTGTCGATATATCTATATATATATATATATATATATATATATATATGCATGGGTCTACTTTAAAATGTTGACTTCTACTTTAAAATGTCAAAAAACTCCAGCTTTACTCCGTCGCACATCACCTACTCAGAGGTGATCTCTGCCTAACATACAAAACTATGTCAAACCCAGAGCTGTTGGACATGCTCCATTTAAAGAAATTCCAATCCCTCTGAGCTATATGCTCTGGGGACCTAAGCCTTGTCATCACAATATACAGGACATGCCCGAGGGATAGATTCCTGTCTCATAGACTTCCCATACTCTGGAATAAACTACCTATCTATATCAAACAAAGCCCCTTATTAGCACTCTTCAAGAAAAATCTTGATGATTGGATGGGAAATAGGAAATTCACCCCAGGGATCACTTCTGTGGCTTTGCTCGACAGTGGCACAGGAAAATAATTTTCTTGAGTGGCAAAAGCCAGGGTAACCTTTTGGCTGGGCTTGTATAGGCCCTAAGGCCGATAGTCTAGTCCCTACCTATGAACCTATGAACCTATGACTTACCGGAACGTCAACTTTCAAATCAACAAGATGACAATGATGAAACTTCAGAATGCTGAAGTCCTGGAATGTTGCAATTTCACTCCAGTAAACGAACCACTGGGTCACCATGGTGAGCTTTGATCTGTTCTCCTCCGCAGTGCAATCTTGGAGTTGGTATGGTTAGTTGGGGAGGGTATGGGGGGGCAAAGCCAACCAACAATTTACCCAGGAAAAGCAGGCAGTGGGCCAACACACATAAAACAATGACACCAAAGGATTTCAAATCCAGACCCCCCACACTCCCCATAACTAATTATACCAACTCTGCGATCACACTATAGTGGGGAAAAAGGCAACCTTCCAAATGTTGGGTGACTGCCTCCTTTCCCTGGGTAAATTGTCAGTTATGTGAAGAGTCATTCAACTGAAGATTCAGTGTTGTCGTCTTGGTCTTTTCGTTTTTGGGTGTGTGTTTTTTCAATTATTTCAAGCAGACCCAATTCTATATATCTTAAATGTCATCAATTGTTGTCTGAATGTATAAACTTTAATAAAAATATTTGGGGGAAAAAAAAAGAAAAAGAAAATACATGTTAAAACAAATCATGTTATTCTAGCAACTTTCTAAGTATACAAGAGCAATATTTAAAATATGTCCAGTTTTTTGGACATTTGCCCCCATATTTTGTTGGGCTTTGTCCATATTTCTTGTACTAAGAATTTCAGAGGTATGTAACCACCTAATTTGCAAACAATCTGTCATATTATGTAAGGACTGGAAGTAAGGCTGTCACATAAAGCCACTAAAATATCAAACAAGATGTCAGAAACACAAATCACTACACAATACCTATTATGCATACTACAGGACTAGCACATTGACCCATGTATTCTGAGGTTCTTAAAAGTAATCTACCCAAACCAAAGGTCTCCGAGACTCAGTAATTACACCACATACCCTAAGCAACTTCAAAAACAGAATTACAAAACAACACCCATCGTGATGTATTCAGCCTCAACTCACAGTGTCTCTGCATCTAAGCCCATAAGTCAGACCACCACACAATCCAATACTTTTGTAATAGGAGACTCTATTGTGATTCATACCAATGTCCCACTCATCAGGCTGAGAAAGGAGACAGTAATGGCCAGTTGAATATAAGGGGCAAGGATCTGCCAGATCATGCATGCACCCAGGTCAATGAACCACAAGTATGAGTATGATTCAGTCATAGTCCATGTGGGAGCAATTGATCCTAGAGGAATGCTGACATCAATAAGTTATATAAAGTATGTAAATCATGGCTAAAAATAGAAAGTGCAATCTCCAGCAAGGGAAGAACTCGCTCATCAAACTAAATAAACAACTCAGATGACTAATTAAGGCTACCAAAACTAAATTTGAGGTAAAAGTAGACTCCCAGGCTAAGGACAGCCACAGGACATTCTTCAGCTATGTCGGAAACCTCAGATGTAATGCACAATAATGAGCCAGAGGTATAGCAAATCTATTGCCCAATAAATTCAGCTTCAATTTTACACAGCTTTCTTCCCAAGATACCGCTCAAGAAATATCCTCAATCAGAGCTCATCCACCTTTAACCAAGGAACAGGTCCTCAATCCACTTTCTAAGGCCAAAAACACTACATCCATGGGACATGATAATATCCCAGGATGCCATGAAACATGACCTATTGGGTCTACCAAAAGCACTATTCAATCATAGCCTCCAGAAAGGTGTCATGTCAAATGAATGGAGGGCTGAAATTGTTATCCTTTTCCAGACGTGTGGGGGGGGGGGCAACCATGGACCCGGTAACCTTCTGATTCAGAACACTGACTAATCTCATATGTAAGGCCATTGAAAGAGTAATCACTGACATGATAAAGAATGATAAAGGAAACTTTAGAATATCAGTTGCAACCCAGTTTGCTTGTTTTTTTTTTTTTCAAGGACAGATGGTGCTCATCCTGCTGGACTTCCTCAAGAAGGTCACCAGAGGAATAGACAAGAGCAAAATAGTGCAAACTACCTACCTCTACCTGGACAAAGCATTTGACACAACCCCCCGCCATCAGGCATTGTAGACAAGCTCATGAAATTAGGTACAAAACTCCTACTTCACCCACTGGATAGACAGCAGGGTCACAGATAGCACTAAAGAAGTCAGGATAAGTGAGTCTAATTCCACAAAACGACAGTGACTAACGGAGACTCCCAGTGCTCATTGCTGGGGCTGTCCCTTTTTGACATCCAATTCTCTGACGTCAATGCCAACATCAAAGCTATCTCATAGACAATTGCAAACTAGATGCAGTCTTAGAATCCCCCAAATATGCAAGCATCCTCCAAGAAGGTCTGACAAAAATTAATAACTGGTACTAGATTCTCTCTGTCTAAAACTCAATGCCAAAAAATGCATAATAGTATCTTTCAGAAAGTTTACCCCCCTTGAAAATTACTGCATTATTAATACACCCCAAAGATTTGACCCTGCAGTCAGAGATTTCAGAACACATGTAGACAGTGACTTGGCCATTGACCATACTGTATCTACTGTAGTAAGGAAATCATTCAATGCTGTGCCACTTATAAGCAACTTATAAGCAAGAGTATAGCATCTAGGTCCAAAAATGTGGTGCACATAGACCTCATTACACCAATAATTGAGTACAATGCCCCCTTTTGTAGCTACCTAACTAGGCATATGCAACAACTGGAGCATCCACAGAGGTTGCTCACAAAAAGAATACATGGTGTAGACAATCTGTCCAACTTGGATGGCTCCAAAGCTTTATACTTGTACTTGGTCTCCTACAGACTGCTGAGAGGTCATCTATGCCTGGCATTCAAAACATCCTCTGATCCAGCCCTTAATGGACTTGTTGCACAGCTGCAAAGCAAATAGTATCAGAAACACCTGATCTAGGGTACTGGACCTTTTCTGCAACATAAATAAGACATGTTGGAGGAACAGATATGTGTCTCCAAGATTACTCCTTCCCTGGAACTGCTTTCCATCCACATGAAGTAGTGTTCCTCCCTGTACTTATTCAAGCACAACTTGGATCACTGAATGGGAAATCTTAATTTTTCTCCTGGTCTACCTTCTATGAATCTTTTAGAAAGAGGAAGCTTGTAACTGCTTGACCACTTATACCCCAGCTATATCCCCTCTAAAACGAGTGGCATCAGAACCTGTGAAATACATTTGGGAAGCACGACTAGGCTTAATAAGGCCCATATACACACACACACATATATATATATATATATATACCCTCTGTCCATCCTTGCTTGTGTCTCTCAATACATAGTCTGAAACAGTCATCTGGTCTGCTACTACCTGTGGGTCTATAAAGTACAGTATGCAACAGCTCCTCTAGAATTTTTTTTTATTAAAGAAAATATATTACAATAGCACATTGGTCCTTACAGGAGCATGATTTTTCTGCATGCCAAAGGCACGGTCATTCTGAATTGCAAAATCTTCAATATGGGGCTGTCAGTAAACAGAATATTTTGAAAAAAAAGTCTAGTATGGCAGTTCAGAAAATGAAATGCAAATGGTTTTAGGCAGGAATCAGAAAACTGAAAATAAAGCTAACTGAATCCAAATCGTTCTTGATAATCATTTCAAAATACATCAAATTGTGATACACTCTTCCTTATAAGAAATATATTAAAATAGATAAAACAGTTGCGATAAGTAATTTTTATCTTGTAACCAACAATTGTGCCAGTAACCTTAGATGACATTTTTGATATGAGATTATTGGATGATTTACCATATGCATAAGACTAGAAGACTTACATAATGTGTGCAATCGTAGTGATCCTCTCAGTTTTTCTATAATAAAGTGCTTTTAAAGTGGGGAAATCATAGGCTGTTACTTGTTAGTGTGCATTAGTTCCTAACCTAAAGGGCAGTAAGTGATTCCAATAAACAGGACGTAGTTTGTTAAAGGGTGTCAAAGACAAACTAAGGGTGCAAAGGGCACTGGCAATTATTGATGGCAGGTCAAGACCCAATGATGTCTTCAGTCTGATGGGTGGTCACACTCAGGTTATTTAGGGCAACAGAGAACAGCCCAGAGGTGATATTAAATCTCCGATCATAATGAGCCCTGTGGACACAAAACTTTGAATAGTTGGTGAAAAAGGCATTAGAATCCCTGGGCCTAGAACCATCCCACCATGCTATTCTTTCCTTTCAGATCAGTTAGACCTCAGACTTTACCCGGGAATGGGGTTCGTGTTTGAGATAAACATGTAGACTAGAAATTGATCTTTGAATGCTTACTAAGATACACTAGATGAAGGAAGGAAACATAACAGAATCCAGGGGGTATAGGGCAGTTAGGTTCTATTGCTGGTGTCACCAATCCAGAGAAAGCTTACTCAAAGTTTCTTTACTTTTACAGATTGTAGGAAGGAAACATCAAAACACACAGGGTACAACAGAACATCCCAAGTGTGCATCATGGCTTCAGCTAGAGCTGTCCTTAAAGAAGTTGTGCAAAGAATGTGGACAAATGCAGGTTGCAAGGATGCATTTCAGTGGTATTGGTATAGCATGCATTTCAAACAGAGAAGGAGCTGCTCTCAACTATTGTAAAGGACTTGTTGACCATTATAGAAGGGTATTCACAAGTCCTCAAAGTTTGGTTCTCATTCATAAGACAGATAGTCTGGAAGTAAGAAGTCACTCTGAAAATGATATAAAGTGTCAGAAAATATATAAATTACAGGGAGGTCAAGTTAGTGCATAGTTTGGGCATTCTTCTGCAGCAGAGCAAGGATTTTGATGACACAGAGCAGAGGTGGTACAAAGAGAGTGGTGTCCAACAGAATGTGATAAGGCTTGATCTTTTCAGTGCTCACATAAAGCTTTTGCTGTAAGACTTGGACAATAACAGCTGAGATGGCTGATAGGGAGGGGAATCAAAAGAAAAAAAGAGGAGGTTAGCAGTGGAAGGTAAGGGGATGGAGGAGGTCAGGAATGAGGGTATAGGTGGTAATTTAAGAAATGCTGCCTTGGTAGGCAAATCATAGCAACTTTGTGGGTGATGGAAGAAAGGTGATATGGACTTGAGCATGGCATTCCCTGAGGCTAAAGAAAGGATAACCCCAGGACTTGTTGGAAGCATACAATATGGCCTCCTTTAGGAAAAAGAGAGCAGATATGGTGGAAGCTTTTGGCCTCTGGTTATAGTGGGTGATTTATGCTTCTGGTTAAGGGAAAAGCAACATTTGACAAGGAAGTGCCAAATTAAAGAACTAAAGATGATGAGAATGACATGCAAATGTGGCTTTGTAAATACAGCAGCCAATTGAGGAACTGTCTAAAAGGGTAACCTGCTGGGATATGCTTGCTTTCATTAGACATAGACATAAACAGAGCTTAGTCATAAAGGATGGAGGAGGTCTGTGTTTCTTGTGGAGAGGGGAAGGAGTTGAAGAGACAATGTGTGATACAGTCCTAGAGCCTGATGGCATTATTTATTGATTCTTAATTTCAGAAAATCTGATTCTGGACTTCAGATAAAAAATATGTTGTTTTGTAGAGGACAAACTAAAAGGTCATAGGAGAGTGCATTTACAAAACTACCGTATTGAAGTGTTGCTCTATTATATTTTGGTATCACGGTTTTGTAGAGACTTTGCTTGAATTTATCACAGTAGTTCTTTGCATGGGTAATCGCAAACACTTAGAAAAGTACATAGAAAATATTTTTTTAAACCTTGGTGACTGGTCTGTTTGCTATGTGATAGTGACTACAGGTACAACATACTCCAAATACAGCCAGAAAAGTAAGGAGGGCTGGTATACTGTTGTGTCTGTGGAGAAAAGTTTCAGGGACACCATCTGAAGATGCACCATTTCTTTATCTGTAGGTACCTGTCTGGTCTGAGAGAGAAAGTTCATCTGTGGAAAGAGAGTGGAAACATGCAAGGGACTGCATGTCTTACCAAGGGTCATGCAAGGTGATCCACTCTTTCTGAGATGGTGCTAAAAGAGATCTGGTTGGAGCATTGTAATGATTCTAGAAGGATAAACATAGAACAGAAGCATGTCCTTCAAAGTGAACCTCTCTGTAGTTCTTACACTGTCCTGGCATAGTTCAACTCTCCAAATGTTGCATCAGCAGCTGAGATTAAAGAATCATGAGGGAGTACCAACAGGTGCTAGGTCAGAAGGAAATATCTTGTCTGCAGGGCCACAATAAGTAGCACGTTAAAAGTAAGGTTGGAAGGGAGTAGGGAAGTAAGCTGCATGTCAGGTATCATGGCTGCAAGGGACTGGAAGTAACTCATCAGGGTTACAGCAGTTGCTGCACAGGATCTGAAATGTATATATGTACAAACATGCATATTCCTATCAGCCAGTTAAAGAAAGATTGTGGTCTGTGTACTCTGCCTACTATTTGCAGACACCACCCCGGCAGCTGGCACCCCAGCCCGGCATTTCTTCATTTTCAGTACCACACAATCCATTGTAAAGAATTCACTTGTATTATTCCTTAACTGCCTTTCTGGTATGCCATTCCATTCCTCTATTAGTGATAAGTATAATCTGTCAAGGTCTGACAGAATATCTCATTGTAACATCCTCCAAGGGCATAGAACCGCAGAGAAAGTTTGCTGTTTTGGATGGAAAGGACTGTCTAATGATGAAGAATTGATGGATCATGCAAGTTTTCTATCTAAAATCCATACATTTTGTAAAGCAGCACTTTTTGGGTTCATGCATACCTCTCAACCTCTTAGACAAAAAATCTGGACAAAGCCTAAAATGATGGGGAGACAAATAGGGACGGATTTTAAATATTGCTCTTACAAACTTAGAAAGTTGCTAGAATAATAGGTTTTGCATTAGCATGAATTTTCTGAAGAATGTGGAGTCTTAAATTCAAATGCTTGTCATTATTTAAGTACTTCAATCCTCAGCTATTTGCCAGATTTTAGGAGGAACGCACCACAAATATGAGGCACAAATCTGGACATTCTACGAAAATCTGTACAGTTGAGAGGTGCAGGTTCATGAATAAAACTAGTCTTCTCAATATGTGGTCAATATCTCCTTGTATCCACAATTATCCCCCAATTCATATTGAGATATGTTCCTTTACAAGGTCCTATTACAAGCTTGTTTGCCAAGATGCTGTCCTCCCTATTATACCTATTTCCAAGGAAATAGTCACTATTCCTTTAACCTCTCTGTAGTCTTTCCCATCCCTTCCTAAAAAGCTGCCCTTATGCATCAATATCTTTATCTCTATAGAGCATCCAAAACCTAATCAATGACCTGCAGAGAATGACTTCCTTGTCTTGTGTGTCACTTCTTCCAGATAAGTAGCCTATTGTTGTTGTATTGTTTTACAATGTACGTTTTAGTTCTGTGATGCTGTTATAGCCAGTTCTTTTAGAGATGTAGCCTATTGTTGTTTTAGCATTGTTTTACAATGTGCTGTATAATTCTATCATGCTGTTACAGCCTTCTTATAGTTAATTTCCTGGTGCAATTTTGCAGAGTAGTACTCCTTCACTATACCTACTGTCCTGTAGTTATCATGTATCAGATCATGTATCAGGTGGAGCAATTTTCATTTATCTGAATATAACCTATCGTCTTTCACCTTTGTCCCCCATCTTCTTTAAATCACTACCAAAGCTATCTCTAGCAGCTACCATGATTGCCTTTTATTTGTGTCAGATGCAGAGAGGTTGATTCTGTTCTTATTAGCCACCATTATATCTGCAATAAAAGCAGTTACAAAAACCTGATTAGAACTGAACCCTGTAACACTCTACTACATAACTTATTGTCTTCTGACACAGCTCCCCTTCTATCCACTTCAAAATCAATATTGCACCCATCGAAGATGTCCCTCCCTCCCCTCCCTCCTCAAGCTCTTTCAGTTTACTTGGCAAACTTTTCTGCAGTAGTAAGCTGAAATAAATGACATTTACTATATTATCTATAGTCAGCTGTATTGTAATTCAATCATAAAACTGGATAAGCTTCAACTTATATGATATTTTGGCTACAACTCTATGCTAAGTTTTGTCCTGAAGTTTGTTTACCTGTAAAAGAACAACCACCCTCCTCAGGGGACCTCCCTCCGATCCCAACCTGTACCGCGGAACCCCCCCCCCCCCCGGCCGCAGAGGGGCAGATCCGCTCTCATCGGGACCTCTCCATTTTTTATCTTCATTACCTTCCACACTACTTATGTTAGGTCATTGGCTTGTATCCATCCATCCATCTTCACCCCATTTTCCCATTTTACACATGGGGTCAGGGTGTCCCATGTGCAGTGACAATCATCTTGAGTCAAGGTTTACACTGCGAGGTGGCCAGCCCTGCCACGGTAGTTCATTCACACAACTCACTCACACACACACTCTCTCCTATGGCAAATTTAGTGTGTTCAATCCACCTACTGCATATCTTTGGAATATGGGAGGAAATCAGAGCACCCAAGCACCCAAAGGAAACTCACGTGACCGCAGAGAGGACATGCAGACTCTGCACAGAATTTACTCCAGCTAAAAATTGAACTGGAGAACCTCTTGCTGTGAGGCGACAATGCTAACCACTCCACCACCACAGCCACCCTAAGGTCATTGGCTTGTATATATCCCTGAATTTTATCATATTTATGGAACGTCGCTACTGTAGCTTTCTTCCAGCCTCCTGTGTCCCTCCATTGGACAGTGATCTGCTAAGGGTTATGCCAGGACTGCACACATATTACAGAAATTATGGGTGTATACCTTCCAGACCCTGTGACTCTTCTATCAGCCTTTATAGTTGTTTAACCACCTTCCAGGAGGTGATAACCTTATATTTCCATTTCTCACCCTACTTCCCCCATGCTCTCTCTCAGGCTGGTAATCACCTCCATTGTCAAGATAGTTGCAAAGAAATCATTAAGAACATATGACTGCTGTGCATCTTGTTTATATTGTTTCCCTTCCATGGTAAGTTTAAGCAGTTAACTTTTGCCATCATGACATTCTTTGTTAATGTTTTTCATGGTTCTTCATATGGTTGCGTTTCAGTTTCCCCACCTTTTTCAATTCCTATATACTCTGTTTTTTTTCATTATCACTTCCTTTTTCAACTATTTTGTTTTCCATACATTGTCCCTGGTCTTCATAGAAAGTTCATCTACCTCCATGTGTGATCTCATCACTCATTGCCTTCTCTGCCGCCACCTTTCAGCTTTCTGGGTTCAGCCATCTTATAGATTTGCACCTGAATTGTAGTATGTGGCCTTCCCACCTCTCTTCCCCCTCATTTCAACCACAGCATAGTGTCTTCCCCTCATGTCAACCACAGCATATTGTCCTCCTCTCATGTTAACCACAGGATGGTGTTCTCCCCCTCATGTCAACCACAGCATGATGTCTTCCCCCTCATGTCAACCACAGCATGGTGTGGTCACTGTTAGCTGCTGGTACCCTTGTTTCCACCCATTTCACTCCCTGTAACTTTCTTATTATTACTTCTAAGAACTCAACTTTCTTTATGTTGTTCTACACATGCTGTATGAACTCCCTCCTGATCTAGTACCTCCACTACATTGTTCTTGATCCAGCTACTCTGGATGTGGTGTTGCTCCAGTTCTACCCTTAGGATATTTAAGTTCCCCATTGTCATGAGCATCTTACTGTATTCCACATTTTTGCTATTGTCCATTATATGTTTATTTCCTCTTTGATGCATTTGGTTTTCCAAAGTTAGTGTCATGTAACCAGTTCTACCCACTTTTCCATTCTATCCTCACAGCAAACATCTCACGTTTAATGCTTCTTCTATGCTGCCTGCCTCTGTTAGTTCCACTACACTGTCTTCCACTGTGTTATCCACAATTTTCTTTCTTACAGCTACCCCCCTTTTGACCTTTGAAATCTATCATTCATGTATATCCTGTGCCATGGATACACTATAGACCATACCCTCTTCTGTTTAGTTAGTATTGAATTATTGCGTGCAAAATCTACTTCCCTGTCTTCTAGTAGTGATTGCTGTTCCTACAGACTGTACCCAGATTGCTGAAACTATATAACAAAGCACTATCAATTTACTGCCTGACTCATTTCCTTCTTTTATCTTCCACTCTTTATTCACATCACCTGATTTTCTAAATTCCTTCTGTTCATCTTTAGATATGCTCAGACTCCATTACAGGTCCATCTTTGTTGAAAAGTATAATTGAGTTAATGTACCTTTTCAAATCACTCTTAAACAAGACTGTCCCTTCCTGCATGAGATGCAGTCTGTCAGTGGCAAACAGGCCACTGTCATATTTACAGCCCTAACCAGTGTCACTATTATGACGAGTCCCTATTCTTTCCCTGATCTCCTAAGATAGCAGCTAAACTCCCTGGATCCACTTCTGCTGGACTCTGCAGGCCTTTGGTTCAGCTGATATGTCTGAGAATACAAGAGTACATCCCAGCTCCACACAGCTGTCTGCCATTTCCTTGTCCCTACACTCTGTCTCCTCTGCTGCCTGTTCTGTCATGTTATTTGTGCCTTCATGCACCATGACATGTATTGCCACTTGCTGCCTGCAGCCACTTTGGTCATCACCTGATTTGCCTTTTCAAAGATCAGCTTATAATTAAAATAATGAGATATTTTACTGCTAATTCCTCTCACCATCCTATGTTCTAGTATCCTCAACCTGACTCTCACTATCCCTTATTGTCCTGTACCCTGGTGAGCTGTTTATACTGGTCATCCCACTATTGTGCCCCCAGCACTAGCTCCCGCTCTGGAGATGCCCATGTCTAGTCTCCTCCTCCAGAATGAATTGCCTGTGCTCCCCTGCTGCTGCACTACTGCATATGGCTGCTCCCTACTTTACTTCTACCAATCATGAATGTCTTGCCTGAAGTGATTCATTCATTTTTCTGATAACTGGGGGCACAAACATAATCACAGAGGAAAGAAATGCTCCTTTCAGGCATCTACATTTCCATGAGAACTTTTTGCTCACTCTAGATGCAAATGTAGCTAAAACAGCCCAAATTTAATGTTTTTATTTTTCATTCATGTTTCATAACAAGTGTAAAACCACAGAGGTCTGAGCTTATCTTCCTCACAAAGATTGAAGAATAGTGTCATCAGGAGACAGTTCAAGATGGCAGCATTTCAAGCACTCACAATGGTGCCTTCTAATAATATGTGTCAAATCTTGTGCACCCCAATAGCTTTGGCACAAGCAGTTCTCCAGAAACCTTCTTCTAGAAATGAATCTATCACAAAACAAGGCAACTGGTTGCAGAATTTAACAGCAACATTGAACTTACAGCAACAGGAATTAGAGCAGCAAAGAGATCTGGTAGCTGCTCCTTCATCACATTTCCTGATGGTACAAATGAAATCTTCCCAACTGGAACTTAAAATCAATAATTATAAGAACAGAAGTCAGAGAAATAACCTCATGGTTATTGCAATGCGTGATGGTAAGGAAAGGAAGAGAATAAACAGGTGGAGTTTAAGAAAGAATTGGTCAAGGATTTGCAACTACATTATTAGCCTGTAAATGAGCATGCATACAAGGTAACAGCTAGGATTCACAGGAATAGCTTCCCTAGACATTTTATTGATTGTTTCCTGGATTTTAATGACAAAGAAGCTGTACTCATGGCAGAGAGAGAGAACTGAATGATGCTGTTGATGATGTCTCAGGATCTGGAGTGCTCTTTGCTGCCAAATAGAGCAATGTGTTATTCAATAAAAGGAATATTATGGTCCCATTCATAATGAAACATTAAGAACTTGGATGCCAGTGTCAGCTTCCATACAACAGTGCTTATCATATAGAAGGTCAACAGGCATTTTTTTGGAATTCAGAGGAGATTAAAAACTTTACAGGAAAATCCTATGGCACAGAAGGCTGTAGGGTCTGTTTGACAAGATCTGTCCAAAATGGATACTGCACCTGGAAAAAGAAACATTTGAAAGACTGAAAGGAAAGCTCAATTTTCCCTGACAAAAAACACAGCAAAGAAAAGGATGATGGCCTTACCTCCAATCAAATCATCAGGTACACCATTACCATCTAGGAATAAGCCAAGTAACACATTTATAATACCTGTACCTATGCAAAAAAGGTTTGCTGCCTCCAATCAAGCTAGGGAGTTTATCAAAAAGGAGTTGATCAAGACTCTAATGGGAATCAATTTGTGACACCGGACCTCACACTGGAGGATTTGGAGGTAATAATAGATTTGATGATGCAAAGTCACCCAGTTAGAGGGAATGACTTACCAGGGGAACTTACATCCACCTGATTTAATGTTATGTTATTTCTATCCTGTTACCAAGCCCTCTGTCTTTTTTTCTGAGTTGCTGTCAGTTGAATATTATTCCATTAATTGAGTCATTTAACTTGTTAAAGTGGTGTTCACTCACATATTGAGGACATAGCTGTGCATCCCACATTTACTTTAGTTGCTGACTTACATGTATATTGGACATCAGAGTTCACAGAAAATAATTTATAAAATGACATGTTAGATTACAATGTTTCTTTTTTAGCTTGATGAATATCCAACCCTTTTTACCTTTGGAGAATAATCAGTAAAAACTAAATGAAAACTCCAGCCAAGCTAGAACGTCCACTGAGTGACCTCTCAAACCTCTTGTATCAGAGGCACACAGGATATATGCAAATGACCCTTATGAACATCAGGTGTTTCAGCTATATAGCAATTCTGAATGCCCATGATTTATTTATTTTTAAGTCATTTCAGTGGACAATTTCAGGCCAATAAGGCCAACCCCACTAGCTGTGGATATGCATATTTCGGCCTTGTTATGACCTCATCAGTACCACACAAGCAGAGTGTTTGACTAAGCATAAGAAATACAGGGCTGTTATACCAAGCTGATGTCCATTACCATTAGGGTGACTGCAAAATATCCCAACTAACAAACTAAAACAAAAAGTGAGAACGTCACACAGAAAAAACAATCAGTAAAAACTAAATGAAAACTCCAGCCAAGCTAGAACTTCCACTGAGTGACCTCCCTACCTTTGGAGAATAAACTAAATATACTTGGTCAGAGCAAGTTACAACTGTTCTTCCCAGAAATTAAGAGATTTTGTTTTGGTCCTGGGGCAGGGTGACATCTCTCAGGGAGTACAGGGAAATGTTTTCCTTCCTGTAGTGTTCTAGAGTCACTGTCCTGATATAGAAAAATTTCTTGTTCTGGAAAGGGATTTAGTACTGTATGCATTAATAACATGTTGCTGTTTTGTTTGATAGATATTTTGTTATATCATGTTCTACTAATGCCATCTCATTTAATGTTGCTAATGTTATGCAGGGATTTATACATAATCAGCAAATAATTGGGGGTTCCATAACCACACTGGCTAAAATTATATCCTGGAATGTTAGGGAACTGACCACATGGCACAAGGTAACTGTATGCTTTACTTTCTTTAAAAAGCATACTTTCGGGTGTTTTTCTTTTTCTCTCTGGGAAACTAAACTCAAGGTCGCATTTACTAAGAGGATATTCATGAGATGGAAGAGTTGGGGAGAAGCAAGTAGTGCCCAGTCAACCAAGACAGGTGTTATTATCTTAATCATTTGTTCACTGAATTGTTCATTGCTAGCTAAATATAAAGATGCTAAGAGCTGGCGGGTTGTGCTTAAGGTAGGCACAGATAAGGGGCCTATTATTATAGCCATCTCCTATGGCCCAAACACAGATTCCAGTGATTTCAACAAGCATTTTTCTTATACAATGTAAGAAGTGCATATGGGTAGTATTGCAATGATTATTTGTGGCGATTTTAATGTAGCACTCAATCCTCATGTGGAGGGATATACTCCCAGTAGGAAGGATTCGCCTTCCAAACTTAACTCAAGTGATAAATAATTTCATAATGCATTTTGTTTAGTGGATTCATGGAGGATTACACATGTGGTGAAAATAACTACATATATTTGCCCCTAAGACAGGCTGCATGTATAGACTATACTATATTCTTTTAAACATGACTAGCATGCAGAGAGTGATTTCCTGTGAGCATTATACAGCCACCCTTTTGGTTCATAATATTGTTTTATTAGATGGTTTGGCACTGGGAGACCCTACACCTTGCAGGAATTGAAGACTGGATCTTCCCTTATTGAAAGAATAGGAGATACAGAGAACTGGAAACCTGGTGCAGGAATTATTTTGAAGGTAATGGTGCATTTAATGTAGCTAAGAGCCAATTCTGGGAAATCTGAAACTGAATATTAGACAGGTCGCTCATAATTTTAGTAGCGAGAGATGGTAAGGTAGATTTAAGGAAAAAGAAGGAGTTAAAATGATCAATGAAAGCATAGGAAGGTATTAATAAGCAAAGAGGTATCTGGATTTACCACGAGATGTAAGCTCACTCAGATTAAGAATAAGTGGAAAGCCATTTGGTTATTGGACAAAACAGACAGATGGGAAAGGTGGAAAATCAAGCATTGCCAAAAGCATATCCTCTCTGAAATTATTAACTCGAAGATAAAAGGAAAGGTGAGAGAATGTCATAGCTCAACTTTCTTCTTTCAAAACAGGTTTATTGTTTTAACATATAAGAGAAATATCATAACAATTTTATACAAGTAATTAAAAATAGGTATTATTATAATATTCAACAAAACAACTAAAGTATTTACAAAGACATCCACTACAATCAGATCAATTAATTAAACTAAAATACCGTGCTATTGAAATTAGAATTTTTTTAACAAATTTTGTAAATTATCCCATACAATATAATAAGATGTTTTTCTAGTTGTTCTCTCCTAATTGTGTTTATTTCCATATGGCACATTATATTCATAACATTTTTAAATTCATTGAACGAAGGAGGTGTATCTGAAATCCAATTTCTAGTTATTATTTTCCTAGCCACTGCTAGAATAGACCATAACAAGGGAAGCTTAACTTTTTTAACACATTGAGGTACAGGTGTGTTGAATAATATAAGAGATTTAGAAATAATGAAATTATCTGTAAAAAGAGCCTGCAAAAATTCATTAATTGACTTCCAGTATTCTTTCAATTTTATACAGTCATAAAACATATGAGCCCAGTCAGCATTAATTTCTACATTACATCTCTTACATAAATTATCTTTATTATTTATTTTATTCATCATCAAAGGTGTATAAAAAGATCTATGTAAAAATTTCCATGTATAAAGTCTCCAGACAATGGAAGGCGTAGTTCTATAAGCAGATTCCACTATATATTGTTTATCTTGTTGATTTGGTGGGTCCCCATTAATAGAAGTGAAATAATTCCAGTATGAATCTACACTGTAAAAAGTTTCTTGTCTGATAATTTTATGTAAGTATGAAAGTTTACCTTTATCAGAAACTTTATGTTGTAAATTTAATATCAAGTAATCAATCAGTGTTGGAATAGATTATTTAACTGTTATAGACATTAGATCTATTTTATTAATGAGATGTTGTCTAAAGGTCTGAACCTCTAACCAGTAAGTTTCTCTTAGATCAAATTCTTGTTTTAAGAAATCTAGATTTTTAACTTTATTATCAGATATCAACTGATACCAGTACTTCAGATCATTATCTATAGCTAAATGAGTTCCTTCAGAAGTAGATGGCAAAAGCATACCCTGAGTATACATTATAGGGAATACAATAAAATTCCATTCCCTATACTTAGGGTGCATGAATATAAAGTTACGATAGCTAATAATAATATTTAATGGGTAACAAACCATATGTTTAGGTGTAATAGGTGAAGTACAAAATTCCTTTAGTAACCATAACATGGAGTTATTTACAATCATATTTTTATGTGTTAAGGAGATTTTCATGAAGTGCATACTAATTAGCTCCCAATAATCTTTCCATTTTGCGACATATGACTGATCTATTAATAAAGTAATAACTTTTACAATAGAAGAGATAGTATATAAATTAAAGTCTGGAAAAGAAATACCCCTTGAGACCAGCTATTAGTATGTTTCTTTAATGCAATCCTAGGTCTATTAGGTGCCCATAGGAAATTTAACATTAGTGTATTCAGTTTCTTGATAATTATTTTTGTAGGTGGAAGTATTATTGATTGTATTAAGTATAAAATCTTGGGGAATATCATCATTTTAATAATTGTAAGTCTCTCCTCCATAGTAAAAAACATATTATTCCAGGTATTAAAACGATTTTGTATATTAAGAAAACAGGTATTATAATTATTATATATAATAGATTTAATATCTTTAGATAGTATTATACCTAAATAAGTTATCTGACCTGAATTGGGTACATATTTAGTAAAATTACTAATGAGAATATTTTTTCGTGTATATATAGGTAGTATTTTAGTTTTTACTTCATTGAATATTAAACCAGAAATACTTTTAAAATTCATCATTTTATCAAATAGAGACTGCATAGAAGAATTAGATCCTGCTGATGTAATTAGAACATCATCTGCAAAAAGTTGAATTTTGGATGTTGTATTTTCATCTATTTCAAAACCCTCTATGTCAGTACTGTTTCTGATCAAATTAGCCCAAGGCTCCATTACTAAAGTGAATAATAGTGGAGAAAGTGGACATCCTTGTTTTGTACCTTTAAGAATGGGTATTTTTTGTGAAACATATGTTCCTACCTTAATATAAGCCAGCGTTCCTTTGTATAAATGCTTAATTAGATTTACAAATGCATCAGAGAAGTTTGTGCACTTCAGTAAGGTAAACAGATAGTCCCAACTTACTGAATCAAATGCTGAACTTATATCAAGACTAATAAGTGTTAAATCTTTCTTTTTCCTATTTGCAAAATCAATTAATGTTAAAGTTTTTCTTATATTATCAAAAGTATTTCTATTTACAATGAAGCCTACCTGATCTATATCTATAATGCCGGGAATGATTGCCTTCAATCTATCAGCAAAAATACTCATAAACATTTTATAATCAACATTAAGTAATGAGATGGGCCGATATGAAGAACATCTAGTTGGATCTTTATTAGGTTTTAAAATTGGCGAAATAAATGTATATTGCCAAGATGGGGGGGGGTTATTAACTCAGTTTGGGCCAAAATAAAAACCTTATGTATTAATGAATATGTACTTTTAGAAAGGATTTTATATATCTCTGGTATAATACCATCATTACCCGATGCTTTGTTTGATTTAAGCATATTTATTTGTGTAATAACTTCTGTATATGAAATACTCTTGTCCAATAGTTTAATCTGTTGTTTATTAAGCTTTTTATTCATGTTTGTGGTTATAAACTCCTTTATTTTATCTTTAGGTTCCATGTTAATGTTATTATGGTTAATTTTGTGAAAGTGATTTCTAAATTCATCTAGTATTTCTGGTATACTAGAAACATTCTTCTTTTTCCTGAGAGAAAAGATTGCTTTGATATGGTTTTATTTATTCAACCTTTTTGTTTTATTTTTAAGTCTATGTAAGTATTTGGGGCTTATTGAATAAGACAAAAACTTGTATTTCTCTAAAGTTGTTTTAACTTTATGAGTTAAAATTTCTTTGTATTTCTCATTTAGTTTGTTTATTTCTTCAATAACTTTCTTGTCCATAATATTTTCTTTATTATTATGTTTATAAGAGTCTAATTTACTTTGAATATCTAACAAATCCTTATCCCAAGATTTCCTTTTATTATTATACCATCTGATACTTTGTCCATATAGATATGATTTTAAGGCATCCCAAACATAAACAATGGAGACTTCAGGAGTATTATTTATGTCTAAAAAATGTTTTACTTCTGAAAGTATATATTCTTTATAGTCTTTTAGTTGAGTTAAGTATGCTGGTATCCTTTTGATCTGAACATTATGAGTATTTTTTATCATGAATTCAAAAACAATTGAATTATGATCAGATATAGGACATGAAATGATTTTGGAATTAATTAAATCTGTTACCATCTGGTTAGAAATAAAGACCCTATCTATTTTTGAATAAGTTTTGTATCTGTTAGAAAAAAAGGTGTATGGTAATGATTTTGAATCTATCTGATTATTAATATCATTCTAATGATAAAAATTAGCAAAATCATTTAAATGTTTTGCATTAGATGTAATTCTTCTTTTCCCTATAGTGGTAGTATCACTTTCATGTAGTATACAATTAAAGTCACCAGCTAAAATAATATCCCCTGTAGAGAATGATATGATCTTATCAAAATGATGTTTCACTGTATTAATACCAATTCCAGGTATCCAATATACATTAATTAAAGTGTAAGTCGTCCCATTAATTTGTATTGTAACCATACAAAACATTCCTTTGTCATCCTGATAAGACTTAATGGTTTTAGGAATGGGCATACTTTTATTCCATAAAATAGCCACTCCTCTTTTCTTCTGAGTGTGCTCTGAACTAACCAATACTGTATATTTGTTTGTGGCTAGTTTATCAATATCTTTTTTCAAGAGATGGGTTTCTTGCAGGAAGACTAAGTTGGCCTTATGTAAATTAATGTATCTTATTAGGCTTGCCCTTTTACATGGATTATTCAATCCATTAATGTTTAAAGAAATTCCTTTTAAAGATGTCATTTGGCATTTTTAAAACTCAAGAATCTTATGATCAAAATAACAAATAACAAGATAGATAATGTTACATCTCCTCCTTTAGGTGTACCTTTAAATATAGCTGTATTTATTGAATCTCTTATGGGATTTTGTATAGGATTCAATTTTGTTTGTAGTGACAATGAGTGTACAAAATATATTGTGGATGTCAAAACTATGTACAAATAACAATGAACAAGTGAAAATAATGTAAGGATTAAACCTTGCATCCAGCCTGGAGTTATAAACTCCAACTTAGACTAGTATTTACCACTCAAGTTAACCCCCTACCCTAAGCAGCAGTACCTCAGCTACCACCTTATCAATTTAATACTAGTTATATTTAACTGAGGTTAACAGTTTTCAATTCAATTATCTAGCAAGACAAGACTACACATTTGGTAAAACAGCATCATATAAACTAAAATAAACTTTTTTTTTTTTAAAAAAACTGTTCATACTACTATATACATCCATGTAATATAAAACACTTGTATTCAAATAGCATTCAAATAATCTTGATGTTAGAAATCAAGAGGAGAGAAAAATAAGTTCTAACATTCATTTAAATCAAAAACTTTGGCTAATATGATTCAGACATTACATATATTAAGATGCATCTATTTTCTGTCATGTAAATGCAATTAACAGCTTCCAAAAAAAACCTTGAATTGCTTGTATATGAGCATTTACTCAAACTCATTATTGTCAATAGAATAAAATATTGTATTCATAGAAATTGTTATAAATCATATTGCATAGTTATGCAGATTCTCAGAAACACTTGCATTATTGTAAAAAAAAAAAAAAAAAAAAAGAAGCCATCACACACACACACACACACACACACACACACACACACACATATATATATATATCTGATCTCACTGAGTTGTGTCCTTGTTGAGCACTATCCTACTTGCTGTCCCTACAATAAATCTGTCTGCTTTACACAAAATAATGCACAGCAAACACATTTTAGTAACCAGATTTTACAACCATGCTATCCTACTGCTTTAAAATATATCACATGACAATTTCTTCCAGAATAGAGTTATAAAATTATTTATGCTTGTCAATCAGATGAATTAAATGAGTTATAGTAATGTATATGTTTGGAACATAAGTTTTTAACACAGATTATTATGCTGCTGTTAAGTAGATTTTCAAAAACACTTAAATAAATGTTTCATTTTCTATGCCTTCTAAAATAAGACATTTACTTACTACAAGAAACTGCATCATTTAAACTCATTATAACTGACATATTTCATGAATTATAACATAGATATTTAAGCAATTATATAAAATAACTCACATTTAGATGTTAAAGAGTTCATTTTCCTTCACATAGTTGCATTTGCATCATTTCAGTTCCTGGTAGAGTATTCTTCCAGAATCTGTGATGTGTCAGTGTGATATTTAGGTCAAAGGTTAGACTAACTGCTTTCAGCTTCTCTGTGAGAATTCTGTGAGTTGAAGCTTTTGAAGTAGCTCATGGACACTGTGCATGAGACAGCCCACATCCCAGATTGTCTCCCTTAACATTTTGGCGGGAAACTTATTAAAAACTAGTGACAAACATTCATTTAGCAGTGCAAATGCATCTAAACATGACAACACCTTCACAATGTATTTTACAGGTTATTACAGCCTCTATGTAAGTGAAATTAAGCCCAAAATTATTAATAAGTAATAAAACTCAATATTTTTGTCCCAGCTCAATTTTTATGCAAATCTTAGTATTTACTGTGTCTATATAATCAAAAGCATTTCTATATATTAATAAAGAAAAGAAAAAGAGAGTAGAAAATAAAAGGGTGTAAGGTAGAAATAAAAAAAATGTAAGAGAAAGCTATAAGAAGTATATACAATGGAATATTACTTACTGTTTATATTAATAGAGTTAAAAATAAAACATATTATTTACTATTATTTAGTTCTAATTATTATTAGTTAAAGCATGACAGATTATTTACAAACAAGCATAAGCAGTATAATCAAGAAAGTATAATTAGGAATAGCATTTGAAGAACATATAAACTTTTTACAAGGAATAAATATGTTATTATTCTATTAATCATATTTTCATTACTCTTCTCTCCCTGCCCTCCCCCACCCTTTACCCACTACATAATCTAAATAGAATGTCATTGTTTAAACAAAGAAAATAAGAAAAGGAGAAGAAAAAAAAAAGATAAAGAAAAAAAAATGTATCAAATTACTGACCTTACTTCTTTTCAGAAAGAGAAACAAATTGAATCATAGCTTGCCATTAAATCTTCAGATATTTTGACTGGTTATGAAACAAAACATTTCTTTGCACCTAGAGAATAACTTTGATTAAATCTTTTTCAAAATATTTGTGGCTTTCTGGAAATGCAGGAACTATATTTAAAAAGATTAATAATGAACTAAAATGATGAGAGAGAAAAAAAAACATAGAACAAATCATTTGTTTTTTAGTCTCTTCTTCTTCTCTGAAGTCTTCCACGAAGTTTCAGTTGCCAGTCTCTTTAATGAAGGACTAGCCCATTCCATTTCCTCTATTTTATCCAAAATCCTATTTTCTTTGACAGACAGTAAAGCAGAGTCTAAGTCATCGAAAACCCTAGGACCATCAGGAAGGAAGATTTTAAGCTTGGCAGGAAACAGAAGGTATGTTTTAAACTGTGCTTTTTTAAGCTCCCTTATTAGTGGCAGAAAAACTTTTCTTTTAGCTATTATCATGGAAGAATAGTCATTGTCAAAACGCACAGTTGTCTCATTAATCTTAACAGGAGCTTTAGCCCAAGCAGATTTAAGAACCATCTCTTTATCAAAGATGATAGAAATCTAACTATAACTGATCTAGGATATTTTTGTTAGAGTTAGTATTAGCTATAGATCTATGTGCTCATACGATACCAAAAGAGAATGCTTCTGGTAAGTCTAAAGTTTTAGGGAGCCATGTTGTTAAAAAAGAAGTAATATTGTTACCTTCAATATTTTCTGGCAGTCCAAAAATCCTAATGTTATTGCGCCTAAATCTATTTTCCAGGTCATCCAGCTTTGTTTGTAAATGTGTATTTTGTTTCAGCAGAAACTCAATGTTGATTTCCTCTTCTTGGATTCTATTTTCCATGTCATTCACAGCTTCTTCTATGCCTGTCATCTGGATCTTCTGTTGTTGCAGGTCTATATGTAACAAGTCTATTTGTTTTGTAGTTTTTCTATGAAGGTGTCTATTTTAGTATCCATTTTATCCATTTTAGCAGTAAGTTGCTGGATTATAATTATCAGAGACTGAAGTTCTTTCTTGATGCTGGAGTCTTGAGAATTTGTCTTACTGGAACTCATTTCAGACTGATAAACTGACAGGAAAATTTCCAAAGTGATTTCTGACAGGAATATTGTTAAGATTTCCTTTCTTTTTTAGATATAGTTCAAGAACTATATAAAACAAACATATTTAGAAAGAAAATTACTTCAAAAATTAATTTTTTAAGTAATTAATTCCTGTCAGTGTAATGAAATTGGTGGAGCTGAAGAAATCTGCTGCTATCCTGTGTTCATCCTTGACCACGCCCCTCATAGCTCAACTTTCTGAGATGACACTGACTCCACATCAATGAAATAATGGCCAAGAAGATAAAACCTTATATATGTCATGTAACCAGGTAACCAGTCTAGCAAAGAGCAGAGACAGGCATAGGAATTTTTATGGGAGGCCTTGGCAACTTGTGAGTTGTGGGGGAGGTGGGTGGGCATTCCTAGACAGATGTAAGCTTCTTTACAATAGTCTTATGGTACAAACTGTTTCAAACTGAGTCACTTCCCACTCATTGTCTTACAAAGGGGACAGGACAAGGTTGATCTCTATCTCCCTTACTAGTTGTGCTTTCCATTGAAGTGTTAACTACATGCATACACTAGCAACATGTTGACAAAGGAATTACAATGAATAGAACCACTACATATTCCTCCTTCTGCTCTGCAGATGATGGAGCAGTGCCAAGTAAAGAACTTGACCACAGTTTTAAAGATCTTAGATTGCTTCAGCCATATCCCTGGCATAACCTTTAACCATCATAAATGTACCTTGTTCCCATCTGAATCCAAGCACAGCTGATGATTGCTCATTCTTAATGCTAAAGAATATTACAATAGTTCAATCACCCACATACATGAGATTCCACATTTCCATTAATATCTGGATTACCCACAAGTAAATGTCCAAACAGTACAACATTCCACTAGATTAATTTTAGAAGAATGGAAAAAACTCAGTGCTCCTTTCCTAACTAAGATACAGGCCATTAAAATGTTGCTGTTCTCTAAATACCTGTTTTTCACTAAGCAAATCTGCTTTCTTGATAAAACTCACTATCCAAAGAAATTTCAAAAACTCTATTTGTCCTTTTTATGGAAAAATAAGCCACATTGTATATAATGGATTAAGCTTATGGTTCCAACTATTATAGAGGGCTGAAGGTGTCAGACATAAGGAGGTGCATCAGGGGTGCTTGATCTCACAACTTTGCAAGCTGGGATACTACTGAAACCCATTTCATTGCCAGTAGTGTTTCAGGAGAGTCTGTCAAAGGAATCTTACATGGGCAGAGGATGAAAGAAACAATGTATGGGATCCAGGGAGGCAGGGATACCATTGAATTATAGGAGATCCTTGGGCAATGAAAGGGGCATATGTTTTACTCTTAGAGGGGAGCATGAGACAATCCTCCATATCTAACAGAGCACAAATCTATACATTGTCAGAAATGGGTTAATCAAGATTTTTTTTGGCATGATTTGTATGCCCTAGATGGATCAGTCTGGTCTTCTAATGTTTCAGGCATGTAGGGTTAGAATAAGGGGAGAGGAGTCTAAATTTTGGCAGTATCTGTAATTAAGGAGGCCCCATCAATCCATGGCATAGAATCTGGTAGTCTGTGTTTTCTTAGATTCTTTAGCACCTTCACAGTAGAAACCTTTCAGCGCTAGATCCTATCAGAAAGGTACAATAGCAGTTATTAATTGGCATCTCACAGACAGCATAATGTACAAGGACAACCTACTTAAATTCAAATGGGTTATAGCCCTAAATATTGCAATCACATCACCACAGTCGGGCAATACGTTGGAAGCTTGGCAGGCATTCTCAAACACACCCATTTTTGACTTTACTCGTTGCAAGCTGGTTTGTCAGTGGCAACATTCCACACTTATAATTTTTTGTAGAGACAAGTGTACAGATGGTTTCTGATGAAGATGTGGTCATAAGGATCCCAACAATTTGCTTATGATATGGGGATGCCCAAAGAATACAACCGAGTGGGAAATGGTACAGGATGCAGCATCCTGGGTTCTAAGGTCATGTTTACCATCTCTTGAGGACCCTTTTTTTAGCATTTGGGAATAGACATATTTACCTCCAAGCTTTCTAGTATTCAGCATACATGGCGTATAATACTTATCCTTACAACAGCAGATATTATTTTCAGAGAGTGGAGATCAAACCCTGATAATATTCTGTGGAATCTTACCTGTTATGATTACATACTTTTGTATAAGAGTAAGACCTGTGGTAAGGAACTTCAAAATTATTGGTTTATTTTTCTATTAATTTTTCTGAGAGTTGAACTAAGTTACAATAATTTTGTCCTGAACACACACATAAGAAATAATGGTGAAGACAGGATTATAAAATGTCTAGAATTTGAAAATAATGTGTGTGGGCAAGTTTCTTGTATCTCAATGTTGGAGGGGCACGTAGAACATTTCTTGATTACATAATCAATACCAGGGTCACACTACAGTAGAGGAATGGCCATTACACTGGTTTTAGAAAAGTAATGCAATTTCCTATCCCTGCTGTCTTGTGAATTTCTGAAAGGTAAATGGCTTCTCAGAAGTACATGAGATTTGTCCTTATGCTTCAGGGAAATATCTACATCCCTGCATTTCCTTACTTTTCTGTCACTGCTGCTCCCATAGCCTACACCCACTCTATTTCTTCTTTTGTAAATCCCTGCATTTTCTTTCAGTCCCATTCGAGCGTGGAAGTTCTTTTGCTGAAACACTCCCCATGTCCTCAGTTCTTCCCTTAACTTGCATTATGCTTGATCTGTTCCCCCTGCTGTCATGCTTTCCCCTTTTCTATTACTGTACTGTACCTTTCCTTATATTCTGTTGCATTTGGCATTCTCCATTTGCTACTTTCACTTACTCATTGTATATCAATCTGCCTATCCACTGGCAAAGTAGGATATTTCTACTGATGTATAAGGAATCAAGAAAATGGTTATGAAATTAAAACAAGAATAACCTTCAATAACTTTAATCATAGTACGTCTACCTCTAGTTATCTCTTTTGACTCAGTGGTGGTCCTGGAAGGTCTAGATTTTATTTCAAAAATCTGTTGGCCACACTGAACCTATGCATTTATCACAATTGCTTTATAAACTATTTCCAATCTTTGAGCTTTTTTGTGGTTATTTTCATTCTTCACTGGAGTCTTTGACAATGTATTATGAGGCCTGTCTCCTTAAACAGTTGCTCCGTAATGTGGTGTATGTTTAGATTAAAACAGTGAGACACACGCACACATCCTTACAGACTGTTTGAAACTATGTCCAGTAGTTGTGATCCTGTAACAACTACTTATACTACAACCTATACTTGAGGCTTGATTAAATTACACAAGTTCATGCATGCACACCAATGAGAAACTTTTATGTTTCCACATATTTGCCGCATCTTTTGCAAACTTTTGATCTATATCCTAAAACAGTGATTCTGTAAAGACAAATTATATTCATTTGATGCTTTCTTAGGTTAAAACTTTTTTTTATCTTTTTGCTTGATTGCCAAAAGTTATACTGTAAAATTCTAGTACTTCTATGCTTGTCTGTAATCACCAGTTTAGTAACGACAAAACAACATACTTCTGCAATAAATGTCCACTGTAATAACTAACACTCAGTACATTTTGCAGAACTGCAGGTGACTATATCATAATAGCTGACATATTGGTAGCAGGGATAAACTGGGCAAGTAATCGCATTGATTTCTTAAAATATTTTTGTCTCATGATTGCTGCTGGCATTTCCATCTTCCAAGGAGGATGATTTAAAATTATACAAATGTAGAGAAAAGTTTCTGCTTGTCAGATGTTTTATAACTTGGTCATAGAACTTCACAATCTTCATCAGAATGGCAGAATGGCTGTAACTAATGCAAGCCATGATATTCTAAAAGATAATGAACACTATGTAGGCATAATCATGTTATAATACTTTGGATCATTACAGATCAAACTGAAATCGGTTAGCTGATACAAACTAGAGTATCAACCTTAACATTGAGTTTGGGACTACTTGATCTAAAGGTATGAATTGCTTCTCCTATGCTCCATCTGTGCACCAAATACCTTAAGGCCAGGCTAATGCTAACTAGCCTGCTGTGCATGGACACCGACAACAGCAACATCTCAATGTTTTTCATGCATTGTTATAAGCTTTTCTTATGCAAGGACCCCCCCATACTCCATCATCAATCCATCTGCTTGCCTTTGCCAATCCCTGCAGGCCCCTTCAGCATTGTCTCTAGGTAAAATATGCTCTTGGATCCACTGCCCAAGACATGTAATACTGTAAGTGGGAGAGGCTATCAGCAATTTCATAGAAATTACCTAAATAATAACATGCTAAAAATGTAAATTAATTGATTTTGTTGATCTACTAATCAAACCTACCACCACTGTGTTGTCAGTGCACATAATTGTGATTTTTACTGGCCAACTGCCAAGCCCAAACCTTGTAGCCTTCAGCTAATGACTCACAAATCAAATGCAGGTCTGTGACAATTTATTTGAATTTTGCACAAGCCACTATACATACCATGGATATATATCCCTATCAAAAGAGAATTATCACTGCAAGTGTATGCTCAAAACATGCAGGTCCTCACATGTGGATGGAAGTAGTTAAAATACTGCCTCAGTAGCTGATTTGCCAACTGTGAGTCCTTTACAGTCTTTGCAAGCCTAACAGCATTATTTAATGATGCACACTGGAGCTGTAATTTAGCATTGTCTGTGCTGGCACCCTCATTGGGAAGGACAAGATGATGGATAAGTCGGAATTACCCCATTTTTTCTTAGATACCATACCTATGGAAGTGATTCTGTAAACAGAAATTGGAGGGGTGTCAAACAGCCTTTGCACTGTGCAGGCCTTGGCCTTATTATCCAAAAGACTCTATGCTTCTTCTTTTTTTACCCTGACTCAACATAATTTATTGCAGCCTTTCCCCTGAAAGGAGGGTCTGCCATTTGTGAAAAAATGTCCTTGAAACTATCCACAAATTCTTTTTCTAGACAGCTATATAGATACTCTCAAAAGACTTGCAATAGGACCTCCACTTGACAGGGATAGTTTTCTCCTTACAGCTTCCACATATTGTAGATCTTTTTTTCTCACAGTACATTTTTAGGTAAGGTCAGCCTCCCCAAATAACCTACATAGCAAAGCAAAATCATATAAAGGTAGTACTATTCAATGCTAGAAGCCTAAATAAGAAGTTGCTCTCCCTACAGGCATTCTTAATGATCAAAACTATTGATATCTGAGAAGTTTATGAAACATGGTTTCATAACAGTGATAGAACACCACAACAGGATTTTAATATCTTCCACTCACTCAGACCCAGTACCAAAAATTATGAGCTTACTGGAGGGAGGGTGCATGTTATATATTATTAAGAATCCTATTCATCTCTAGACTCTTAGGAGAGAAGGATGATCTTGAACTCTTCCATATCCTTCCCGCAGAAAATAAAATGCCCATACCACATCATAGCCAGCTACTGTAACACCCATGATTGCTGCAGCCAAAGAGACTTATCTAAATAAAATGACATCACTCTCTATTGAACCCAACACTATTATCTTCAGTGACTTTAATTTTCCTTACAATAACTGGGAAACCTATCCACCATAGAAAAGTATGCATAAAGATTCCAGAACTTCATTAATATTAGCTCAGCAGACAATCATTTAAATTTATTTAAGGCTTGGTCACTCAAGTTGTAAAGTTTGTTTGGCTAAGGGTTGGGGGTGATGATGACTAAACTTGCTTAATGATTACCACTAATGGTTACCGTTGTTTAATGGTAAGTGTCATGGCTGTCTTACAGTGCATCAGCTTGGAATAGAAGCTTTAACTGACATGTTGTTGAGGAAATGGAAATGTGACATTTTGCAGACTTGTTACCAAAGATCCACTATATTTACAAAATTAACTGAGTTATTATGCTTCTGTAAGTGAATTGCTGGGGAACACATGTGATTATGCCTATAATTCTGAACTTTTAATGTACATATGGCTCCCTTTTAGAAGGTTGTTTTGAAGATATGTATTAAACAAGCAATAATGTCTATCAGGATGTGTAACTATGGGTAGTTAACACCTACCCAGGGGTGTTATGTGGCCTGATACAGTAGGCCAGGAGACTCTACATCCCCTGAAAGGGCATTATTTCACCAATAATGCATATCCTGGAGGGCATTATTGTGCTTCAAAAATGGGCTATGTCTTAAACTGTTTATATTTGTTTTTTATATCATTGATGTAAAATAGTACCTCTACCTACTGTTTCAAATTTGTTGTAACATATGTAATTGTTATTGGAGGAAGTATTTTATATTCAAAATATATGTTATGTAAGTATTTAACGCCTGCATGTGTATGCACACACACACACACACACACACACACACACACACACACACACACACACACACACACACACACACACACACACACACAGACATTAAAATCACTTTATTGGGTTAATACACCTCAGATGTCTTATTAAGCACAAATAAATGAAAAAATAATTGTAGAATGCAAGGCATTGCAACTTGTCCCCCCCCCCATGCCTTTTCCCTGCCTTTGATCTGACATATAGTGCTGATCTGTCCCTAGACTGATTTACTGTAAACCATCTGAGGAGTAAAATGAGGCATTAATCCTAGACATTAGAGTTTCACACCATGTTTTTGCATGCCGATGGACTACCTGTTGCATTTGAAGATGTTACAATGTGATTTTGCCATATAATGTTGCTCTATCTCTAGAAGGATTTGCTGTAAATTAATGTAGATTAACTTCAGTCAATGATGTTAGACATTTGAGTCATACTTCTTACATCACATGGCTGATGCACTGCCTGTTGCAGTCCGAAGATGTTAGAATATGCTGTGTCTGATTGTCTGTCTCTCTCTCTCTCAGTCACTTACCTTCTCTCTCTCTCTCATTCTGTCTCATACACACACACACACACACACACACGCACACACACACACACACACACACACACACAATTTTTTATTTTCTTTTTTTTAATTATATACTCACTAACGAACAAAGTACCATTTAGGCAGTATATAAAATAGAGGCCATTTACTTGTTTCTGTCTGAATTTACAGCAGCTTTATATGCTGCCATAAAATGTCAGACTTCTTTCTTTACTGGGAATTGCCTGTATATATTAACACCTTGATGGAGAATATTCATTCTCTAATCAGAGTGATGATCTACAGGTTGCCTACTCTCTGAACTGAAATAGTATTTGTCTGTGTTAGCATAGCTAATCTGACAACAGACATACTTCCTGTAACTGAATTTATGAAGACTGCTGAAATGTACAAAAGGTTATCCAGTTGTGTTTACTTCTGAATATATAAGCAACAAGACTAGTTGACTTGATGGCAATTTTTTTTCTTAATAGTCTATATGAAAATGGAAGTGAAATGGTAGCCTCTTTCACAGTGTAAAAGGGATTTGTATTCCCAAGTGATGGGATTATTCGTTATTCCTTGATTATGACTGTACCCACTAGAAAATAATGTCAAGTGCCTTAGAATTAAGATTTACTGATATGAACGAGCTGCAATGTTCATGATATCATGCCCTGCTGATGAGTAGAAATTAGAACTGAAATACATAATATATTCTTGATTTATTATATGGGGATGTAGGATGATACCTGATTCATAGCACATTGTTAGGGGCATTAACTAGGTGTTCATGGATTTCAGGCATACTGCTAAAGATTATGCAAGGGAGTACTGACTTATAGTCATTTCATGGTGTTGGTATTTAGTTGATTTATTTCTGTCTTCAATGCTTTGGGAAATTCAACTAATGACCAAATGGTCTAATCTCAAGCTAGTTGATTAGTTTTTGATGAACCATGCAATTATATTGATGAAGATTAATTTTCCTCCTTCAGTATACAATTATATTTAATCTATATATGAGGAAGTTCTTCGGGTGTAAATGGGAGGTATGCTATATTCATTTTATGCCGCTCTCGTCTCGCTGTCTAAGGCTAAGTAGCTATATTTGGAAAAAGTAATGCTGAGTATTCAGTTTTAAATAAAGATGGGCATTATTATTATTACTGAGTGGTTATTTCTGAGGTAACGGTGGAGGAGATAAGAGGGGAACCAGCAATCGAGTTATCATGGGATTACAGTGCGGGCAGTCTGTCAGCTGGGAAATGGCATTTTAGATGACTGCAAATGACTGATGTTGCACTCTGTTTTCCTCTTTTCATTATAGGAATATGCAGAATGAAACTGAAGTGATAATATAAAGTGCTAAAATTAATAGAAATTATTGTTAAAATATAGTTTACAGGTAAAGAATTATGAAGCTCGTGACACACTGAGTTGATGAATTTGAAGGTAAGCAGTAAGAAGACTACTGTAAATCTTTTCGTGTTTGCTTGTTATTGGGATGGAATAGATGTTGCTACTATCAGTAGAGACATTTCAATTGTGTGCACCATTTGTTAAAAGATGATTCTTTTCTAGTATCATCTTGCTTTGAAGAAAAGTAAATTAATGAAAGATTTCAATGGGGGTGCACCAGCAAAAGTATGCTTTTCAGTTCACTACCGCTTAAGTCTATTTGCAATGAGTGGATGGCTGAATGTGCATGTAGTTTTTATCTCATTACAATTTATTTCAATAACAAATCTGTTTATGTAATTCACTGATATATGTTATATATCAGTGGCAGATCTAGGAATTTGCAAAAGGGGGCTCAGTCTGGTTAGTTGAGTACCAGGATGGCAGTGGGAAAGTGAGACTAGAGCCAGATCAAGGTCAAATGTGGCCCTAGGCAGAGTAATAAATTGGGTCCCCTCATAGCAGCCACACCTGCAGCAACCCTCTACCCTCCATAGCAGCCCGCTCCCCAGTAATTCCAGTGTTCCACTACTTGGCTATTTCTCTCAAGTTGCCATAAACAATGTTCAAACTTGTCAGTGTGCATAATGCTTTCTTATTTATTTCCACAATGATTACAGACATTGAAATGAAATGGCACAAACATTAATAGCCATTTGCTAAACAATCAATACAGTCTGACAGTGATAACAGACCTAGCATGAGCAGTAAACTTCTCTGCTCTTGAAACTCACATTCATTGAAATGTCATAAAACCCACATTCAAAGAAAATGCATCTGGCCAGTAAAGGATTAAGTTTCCCTTTGGGCCATTTTCAAACCATTGGCTCCTTGCATACATTTTTAGGGCCATGCATACAAGTATGTGTTCATTGATTCACCTTTCAGAATGTATTAAATTATATTCCTTGTATAATACAGCACCACATGTTTGAATGTGCTTTACATTTGTAGTTTTAAACATTCACCAGTAAGCAATGAAAAAAAACGTAGGAACCAATAATGACAAAACTACTCATTTCAGAAAATTTCAACCATAAAAGGCCACTCAGGCATCTGTCATTACAATCCACCAGTATAAGTCAATAAGCAGAATCTCTGCAGAAGTAAAATCATATGAATAATTCCACACTAAAGAGATCTGTAACTAGCCAACTGTCTGACTTTCTGGAAAATAGTATAGGAGTCCCCTAAGGTTCGATCTTAGGGCCTCTGCTATTTAATGTTTTTATTATTGATCTCCACAAAGCATTCCAGCAAAGCACAATAGTTTAGTATGCAGACAATTCTACAGTAATATCTTCTGCTACCAACCATCCTAAGTTTATTAAAATCACACAAAATGCCTTTACATCCAGAGAGACCTGGCTAAACAATGCTCATCTCCTACTAAACCCCCAAAAAATAAAAGATCCTATTATTCTGAACAAAAATGCCTTCACTGGGCTTTAATATTCTCTCCCACAACAACAGCAAAGTTGATATAGTACAGACTGCAAAATTACTAGGCATTACCATTGATGACAAACTTAACTTTGATCAACAAATTCATAACACAATAAAAAAGATTCATTTCAAACTTGACAAACTGTGCCATCACAAACTCTATCTAGACAAACTAAAGTCAGCCTCGCTAATACGCTACTTCTCCCTTCCCTCCTCTATGGTACCCCTATTTTCGTACCACAAAAATGGAAGTACCAAGCACCAACCACGAACGACAGGCTCCTTCAGCCAAGATCAACAAGCCACAAAGTAGTCAGCAAACCA
This sequence comes from Protopterus annectens, assembly GCF_019279795.1. Taxonomy (NCBI): domain Eukaryota; kingdom Metazoa; phylum Chordata; order Ceratodontiformes; family Protopteridae; genus Protopterus; species Protopterus annectens. The sequence continues at coordinate 1,329,157,582 of NC_056733.1, forward strand.
GAGTCCAACAGCAAACTTCGCCAGTACTTTAAAATAAACTTTTATTCCACAAAAACAAATTGCGTGAAACGCATAGAGAGTTTTTCGTTTGAAACAGTGTCCAAACTTCATCAGACAAACACTGGCTTTTGCGCCAGTACACATTTAAATAAAGCCCTATGATGATGTCATATGAAGCCTTAAACGGGCAATCATCCTTTTATAAGAAATTCAATATACATCTAATTTCTACCCAAACAAGGTGTATATTAATATAAAATATATATATATATTTCACTAAATGTATAATGCCCAAACCTTGCAAATAATTAAACATTTTTAAACATTTTTAAAAAGGTCCCTAAAACTAAAATACAATATAATATCCAAATAAAACATTCTTGTATATGTACTATATTAAATTTTAAAAACATTAATTATTTAAAATTATTTAACCATTTTTTACAACAGTATTATGTTATGTTGATACTATAAGGTCTTAATCATGTATAACAAAATGAGACAAGGAAACCTATGACAACAAATAAATAACAAACCTTTTACAGATGGCTTATGACAAAAACTACTTATGAGGGGCTTGTCTTTCTCTAAGTTTTTATCCAACTATATAACTAGTATATAATGTGTAATAAGTCTCTAACTTTAATGTTATTTAACCTATAATTATACTATGTCGTTTGGGACTTTTTAAACATTCACATGTATCCCTTAATATCTGATATTGTATTACCTAAGTAAACTTTTTAATTTTAGTATACAAGTGATCGAGCAAACTTCATTTAACCCCGGGTCCCTACAGGATGTCAAACGAAGTTGCCACTCTAATTCTTTCTTCTCAAGGTACAACCTCAACATGTTCTCATGTATCAAGTCCGTGAAATTTATTTGTACTTGGTCTATAATCATAAATTTAAATGTATGTCCTGTATTAATATTACAATGTCTTGCCAAGGCATTTTCTTCTTTATTTTTCCTAATGGCATAAATGTGCTCATATATTCAATCTCTAAGCCGTCTGTCCGTCTTCCCCACATAAAATGACGGACATTTTTCACATTGGGCCAAATACACCACTCTCTTACTGTTACAATTATAATTTCCTTTTGTAGAGTAAGTTTCTTTCCTAATGGTGAAAGTCTCTGCAGAAGTTATATAACTGCAGTACCTACATGAGCCATACTTCTTAGTGCCACCCTTTCTTTTAGTAATGTGTGCCTTGCTTTCTAACAGTTGTTTCAAATTCTTTCCTCTTCTATATATAATAACAGGTCCATCCTTTAAAATTTTTGCTAATTCCTGTCTAGTGACAAACTAGACCAATATTTCCTGACTGTGTAACAAATCTGACTTGCTTCTGGGCAATATGTGAAAATAAATGCTGTATTATAATTCTTGTCATTTTCTCCTATTGTTGCCACCTCTAACCCTGCTCCAGAATGATTTTCTATGTTGACCTCCCCTAATTCAGTATTACCACTACTAACAACACCCTGCTGTTGGAATGCAGCAGTCAAAACTGCTTTGTAAATTCCTTTTTCCCTTTTTTCTATGACTTCCTTAAAAATACCTTCCAGAAAACTGGTTGGATAACCTCTATGTGAAAACATTAAATACAAGTTGTCACATTCTATATCAAAATCTCGATTTAAGGTAGTCATTTTAGCTGCCCTCACAAGTTGCCCCTTCACCACTGATTTCTTTTGGTGAAGGGGGTGTTGGCTGGAAAAATGGAGATAGGTGTTTGAAAAAGTTTCCTTTCTATGTATCTTAGATACATAACCATGTGTCGTTTCGTTTAACTCAATATCCAAAAAGTTTACCTTCATTTTGTCAAAATTCATTGTAAACTTCAGGAAAGTTGTGGTAGCTGTAAGTTGGTCAACTAACTCTGTTGCTTCTTTTTCTTGTCCTTTGGTTAGAATAAAATTATCGTCCAGAAACCTCTTATACATGTAAATGTCAGAACTCCAAGATTGGTTTAACACATAGGTGGTTTCCCAATGTGCTAATACCAAATTTGCAAAGCTACCTCCTACTGGGGACCCCATTGCTACACCAGACATTTGCACATACAACCTGTCTTCAAAGGAAACAAAATTATTTTTAAGTATACAATCCAGTAATTTCTCTACCATCCTACATTCATTTTGTGTAGCTCCTTTTGATTTAATAAACTCCACCACCCATTTGATCCCCAAATCTTGTGGTATGCAAGTGTACAAATCACAAATATCTATAGTCACAAAATTAAGTGACGGGTCAAATGGTATATCCTGTAAGTCCCCCAAAAGGGACCAGGAATCTTTTAAGATCTGTTCTTGAGTTCCTACATATTTTTTCAAAAGTGCATCTACAAATTTAGCACAAGGGTATGTTATCGACTGCCTTGCATCTACCAAGGTACGGAAAGGTGGATTTCTCAGGTTTTTGTGGAGTTTAGGGATACCAAACATGTTTGGAATCCTTGGGGCTGGGATGGTTAGATAATGGTTTTGTTCTGCACTAATTAGTCCTTCCAGGTATAAATCATTAATAATTGATCTTATGTTATGGTGAGCCTGATTTAATTCATTTCTACTGGAGTTTTCATAAGTGTCCTTCTCTAACAAGGCTAACATTGATCTAGAATAGTCTACATTATATACTACCACAAGACCTCCTCCTTTGTCAGGTTTCATAAGTCTTATTGGTAAACTCCTAAGGGAAAGGAGAAGACTATTTTCTTCTCTCGTGATATTTATATTTTGGTTTCTTTTATGTCTTCTTACTATGTTTCTGAACTCGTTTTCACATAATATTCGTACATACATAGTAAAGGATTCTGTGGCGGATTAAAGCTACTAGTTACATGTAACTCATTTGTGGTGTTATTGTTAACACTACCAAACATAATGTTCAAATTCAATTTCCGCATAAACATCTTGAAATCAATTAAAAGTTCTACTATATTACAACCCTTTGTTGGCACAAAGGTTAATCCCTTAGCAAAAAGTTCAACTAAAATTTTGTCAATGTAGCATCCGGTGTAATTGTAGATCGTAAAGTCCCCAGTTTGATTTGTTATGGTCTCTAATAGTGTCAGTCCCACTGTTTGTTTCTGGACGATATTTTTATTCTAACCAAAGGACAAGAAAAAGAAGCAACAGAGTTAGTTGACCAACTTACAGCTACCACAACTTTCCTGAAGTTTACAATGAATTTTGACAAAATGAAGGTAAACTTTTTGGATATTGAGTTAAACGAAACGACACATGGTTATGTATCTAAGATACATAGAAAGGAAACTTTTTCAAACACCTATCTCCATTTTTCCAGCCAACACCCCCTTCACCAAAAGAAATCAGTGGTGAAGGGGCAACTTGTGAGGGCAGCTAAAATGACTGCCTTAAATCGAGATTTTGATATAGAATGTGACAACTTGTATTTAATGTTTTCACATAGAGGTTATCCAGCCAGTTTTCTGGAAGGTATTTTTAAGGAAGTCATAGAAAAAAGGGAAAAAGGAATTTACAAAGCAATTTTGACTGCTGCATTCCAACAGCAGGGTGTTGTTAGTAGTGGTAATACTGAATTAGGGGAGGTCAACATAGAAAATCATTCTGGAGCAGGGTTAGAGGTGGCAACAATAGGAGAAAATGACAAGAATTATAATACAGCATTTATTTTCACATATTGCCCAGAAGCAAGTCAGATTTGTTACACAGTCAGGAAATATTGGTCTAGTTTGTCACTAGACAGGGAATTAGCAAAAATTTTAAAGGATGGACCTGTTATTATATATAGAAGAGGAAAGAATTTGAAACAACTGTTAGAAAGCAAGGCACACATTACTAAAAGAAAGGGTGGCACTAAGAAGTATGGCTCATGTAGGTACTGCAGTTATATAACTTCTGCAGAGACTTTCACCATTAGGAAAGAAACTTACTCTACAAAAGGAAATTATAATTGTAACAGTAAGAGAGTGGTGTATTTGGCCCAATGTGAAAAATGTCCGTCATTTTATGTGGGGAAGACGGACAGACGGCTTAGAGATCGAATATATGAGCACATTTATGCCATTAGGAAAAATAAAGAAGAAAATGCCTTGGCAAGACATTGTAATATTAATACAGGACATACATTTAAATTTATGATTATAGGCCAAGTACAAATAAATTTCACGGACTTGATACATGAGAACATGTTGAGGTTGTACCTTGAGAAGAAAGAATTGGAGTGGCAACTTCGTTTGACATCCTGTAGGGACCCGGGGTTAAATGAAGTTTGCTCGATCACTTGTATACTAAAATTAAAAAGTTTACTTAGGTAATACAATATCAGATATTAAGGGATACATGTGAATGTTTAAAAAGTCCCAAACGACATAGTATAATTATAGGTTAAATAACATTAAAGTTAGAGACCTGTTACACATTATATACTAGTTATATAGTTGGATAAAAACTTAGAGAAAGACAAGCCCCTCATAAGTAGTTTTTGTCATAGGCCATCTGTAAAAGGTTTGTTATTTATTTGTTGTCATAGGTTTCCTTGTCTCATTTTGTTATACATGATTAAGACCTTATAGTATCAACATAACATAATACTGTTGTAAAAAATGGTTAAATAATTTTAAATAATTAATGTTTTTAAAATTTAATATAGTACATATACAAGAATGTTTTATTTGGATATTATATTGTATTTTAGTTTTAGGGACCTTTTTAAAAATGTTTAAAAATGTTTAATTATTTGCAAGGTTTGGGCATTATACATTTAGTGAAATATATATATATATTTTATATTAATATACACCTTGTTTGGGTAGAAATTAGATGTATATTGAATTTCTTATAAAAGGATGATTGCCCGTTTAAGGCTTCATATGACATCATCATAGGGCTTTATTTAAATGTGTACTGGCGCGAAAGCCAGTGTTTGTCTGATGAAGTTTGGACACTGTTTCAAACGAAAAACGCTCTATGCGTTTCACGCAATTTGTTTTTGTGGAATAAAAGTTTATTTTAAATTATTGGCGAAGTTTGCTGTTGGACTCTGGTTTGCTGACTACTTTGTGGCTTGTTGATCTTGGCTGAAGGAGCCTGTCGTTCGTGGTTGGTGCTTGGTACTTCCATTTTTGTGGTACGGAGTTCGTAGCGTTTTTCGTAACAGTACCCCTATTTTCACCAACCTTCACACATCTCTTATCACTAAACTACAAACATCTTATCATAAAATAGCTAACTTTGCCATAGGGGCACCTAACCGCACACATCACTGTCTTTCAACTTAGCAGAATTAAATTTGCTTTAATTCCCTCACTACCTTCAGTTTACTCAACTAACTCTCACCCATAAATTAGTATATAAGTCCAGTAGCTTCCACTCTTTCCACTCTATCATACAAACATACACCCTACCAGGGCACTTTGCTCAACTAATAAACAGCTTCAAAAGTGTGAGCAAACCCAATAAAAGAGCAAGCCAATGCTTATACTCCTACTGTATTATAAAACTATGGAATATCCTTCCCTCCCACATCACACAACTAGACACACTAAAACCTTTCAAAAATGCCTTAAAAAGCTTCTACCATAACATTTCTTTGAGTCAGTCACCAGAGCTGTGGATGAGGGAAAAGTAGTTCATACAACCGTCCTCAATCTGGCCAAGGCCTTTGATACCATTCCCCACTCAGGAATTATTGATAGACTCACCAAACTAGGCATTAACCCCTACATCACAAGGTGGGTTGCAAATTGGCTCACAGATAGAACCCACAGTGGGAAAGTAGCAGACTCCAAGTCAGACTGTTGACCAGTCACAAGTGGAGTCCCACAGGGTCGGTCCTGGGTCCTCTCCTGTTTGGCATCTACTCTTCAGAAGTTCAGGCCAACATGGAGGGACTCTGGCTGACCAAGTCCACAGATGGCTGCAAGCTGGGAGCCATTATTAACTCCCCAAGTGATGTATACATCCTACAGAAAGGACTCATTGAGACCAAAGACTAGTGTCGAAACCATGGCCTTAAGCTTAATGCCAAAAGATGTGCCATCATCCCCTTTGGAAAAAACTCAGTTCCCACTAATTACCACATCGATGGGAACCCATTGAACACTGAAGCCATTATAATTTATTTATTAATTTATTTATTTAATTAATTTATAATTTAAGAGATTTGGGGACACAGGTTGACAGCAACCTCTCCTTTGACCACTACATTGCCACTGTGGTCAGAAAGTCCTTCTATGTGGCACATTGCATTACTAAGGGTTTTTCATCCAGGAAGAAAGAGATCATCATCTCCCTCTACTCTTCCCTCATTAGACCAATCATTGAGAATAATGCCCCATTTGGCATGTACCTCATTAAACACCTGCAACAGCTGGAAAGGGCACAAAAGTACCTCACAAAGAGAATTCTAGGCCTTCAACACATGCCCTACATGGACAGACTCAAAAAAACTTTAGCTTTTCTCTATCTCATATCATCTATTAAGAGGCGATCTTTGCTTGACTTACAAAGCCATGTCTGACCCAGCCCTGTTAGAAATGTTACACTTAAAGAAATCCCAATCCCTCCGCACTGCACATTCCAGGGATCTCAACCTCATTACCATAATCAGCAGAACATGCTGGAGGGACAGGTTCATAATACAGAGACTGCCCATGCTCTGGAATAGACTTGTCATACATGTCAAGCAGAGCACCTCACTAGCCCTTTTCAAAAGAAATCTTGATGAGTGGATGGGAAATAGAAAGTTCACCCTGGGGATAGAGGCACCGGGAACTAATGGTGGCATGATGCCAGGGCGCTTCTATGGGCTAGGCTTGTAAAGGCTCCAGGGCCGTTGCCCTAGTATACACCTATGAACCTATGAACAATCCTATCTGTACCTGTTCTCTAAAACCAAAGCCTCCATAAATCTTCTACCTTCTTCCCTTTCTCAACCTCACATCACTTTTCTTTACACTCTAATGGTATCACTACATTCTTAAATGTAACATATAGCCTATATTGTATTATAGTTTTCTTTTTCTGGCAGTGCATATATTTTGCTTATACATATATTTTGTGATTTATCTTTGTAGAAAATGTTTTTTATACTTTTTCATTATTTGTGGAGCTTTTCTCCCTGGGCCTCCACTGAAAATGGGTTCCTGACCCAGTGGACTTTTCCAGTCAAAGAATGTCAATAAATAAATAAATGAAGAGGTTGCTACTGGCAGACAACAACTTTACATTTCTGTCGTTCATCTTCAAATTCAGTGCCTGCTGCCCTTGAAGAATTAATTGCCTATGCAACATTAAAATCATTGATAAATTGGTAATATTGCAATAGGCAATGACTGACAAACCAACAAGTTCATAGTTACTAGGTATCTCATACAAAGAACGACACAGACACACTCAGAAGTGCAGAACCCCTGTCCTCCTTAAAATGTACCAAATAATCAACAATCAAAAGGGCACTGCAATACCAGCGCTTCATCTACATGATGTGGGAGAAGAATCCACAGCCTTCTGCACCAAAGGCAATTATGCTACTAACACTGCTTTCAAATTCTACAGCACAAACAGTGACTGCCATTTGCTAAACAAAACAGTTAGGTGCACACTGAAAACAGACTTAGCATGAGCAACAGTAAACTTCTCTTCCCTTGAAACTCAATTCCATGAAATGCACTGAAATTCATAATCCCTGAAAATGTACTGGAAATCATAATTCCCTGAAAATGTACTGAAATTCAAACTCACAATTCCATCAGCAGTCTGGTAGTTGGCTCTTGTTTCCTGTAACTAAGTTACAGGGTTAAGCCTGAGCAAGGTATTTGACTAACCTGCCCCCCACCCACCCACCCCCAACTAGGGCATTGCATACCATACCTCTATCCTTCTCAACTTCTTAGCACAAGAAATCTGGACAAAGCCTAAAATAATGGGGGAGACAAAGGCCCAAAAATAGGGATATATTTTAATTATTGCTTTTATAGACTTGGAAAGTTGCTAGAATAGCAGTATTTGTCTTAACATGCATTTTCTGAAGGATATGAAGACTGAAATTCATGTCATTATTTAGTGACATCAATCTTCCGTGTTAAATTGCCAGAAAACCACAAATTGCATGAGGAATAAGCCAAAAACATGAGGCAAAAATCTGGATAGTTGAGAGGTATACATACCTTTCAACTTCTTAGTGCAGGAAGTCTGGACAAAACCTAAAATAATGGAGATAAACTGACCCAAAATAGAAAAAGATTTTAAATATTGCTCTTTTTAACTTAGAAAGATGCTAGAATAACAGGATTTGTATTAGCATGCATTTTCTTAAGACTAAGAAGTCTGAAACTCATATGTCATTATTTAGTGACTTCAATACTCCGTGAATTGCCAGAAAACCACACATTGTATTTATTTTATTTATCTTATTTTATTTATTTATTTATTATTATTATTATTATTATTATGCATTTTTAGAAATGCAAATATAAAGTTGTGAACAGTACCTACAGAAAGCAAGAAAACTTCTTTCAGATATTAAAGGCATGAGAGGAATCTATAAGTTTAGCCCATGGGTGGAAGGTTCTTACTTATCTTGCCTCCCTACACCACTTGGAACTTTTCAACATACTGTCACATTTCAAAGGTTCCACTGAAATAATTTAATTAAGCCACGCTGTTCTAAATACCTGGAGATGCATTTCAGAGTTTTTCCAACATATTTATTCAACCATGATCTGAAAAAGTCTTGACTGAGGAAATAAATGCAGTCTTATGTTGTTTCAAGAAAGAAATAAGTCATATCCAAGGCTTAATCTTTAAAACTGACAAAAACAATATTTCCCAGTAAAATAAGGTCAAGAATTAAGAGGATTTGTAAATCATTGCTGGAAATAAAGCCTGCCTCCCTTTCCCCCTTGAAAGAGTCACTGACACCCCTCTGATATTACATTGGGAGAAAGTGAAAGAATAAATGGCCACAAACATATATTTCAAGTTGTTGTTGTCATATATTATTAACATGGCATGTCTATTCACCCCTACCCAAAAAGCAGCCATTTCTTGATAACACACTGATGTCAGACTGAGATATGGGTGAATAAACAAAATGCCAAAACAATATATTTCAGTTTGATATCTATATATATGTATGTATATAAAACACACATATATCATGAAACCTTCCCCCATCCCCAAAACATAGTCACTTCTCGACAAATTTTCTCATCATACTTGTAGACATGTCTGATATCAGACTGTGAGGAAAGTGAAAAAATAACTATCACAATAATGTATTCCAATGTTTTCCTAGAGAGCATCCGGACTCCAGGCAAGTTACTACGACCATCTATGCAAGCCTCTGAGGTCTGATTTTGATGAAAGTTAAAGAAATATGACCACAAGGTCTGTAGTCCTCACATAATCTATGGCGACCTTCTGTGTATATCTCTGAACAGGACTGGCTGCAGTCTAGGTCAGGCGTAGGCCAGAGGAGTGAAGATTTGACCTCCCTATTAAGCCTGTGTCAAATTCCCATTCAACAGCTGAGGATGTTAGGGCACCAAACCTCAGATGACCTGAGGGTCTAGTTGCTCTCTGGTGGAGTTTCTTCCTTATTTTTGAAAAATAATTACTTTTTGCTATGTAATATTGTGTGTATCCACTGATAAAATTGGAGGTATTATTTTTTTCATTCACATAAACACACGCACACACACACACACACACACACACACACACACACACACACACACACACACACACATACACACACACACACACACACACACACCTCAGTTTAATGCCAGTTAATTTAAATAAATAAATACAAATATTTGGAGATCCTACTTATAGACATACTACATCAGGAGGTAAGAACTACCACAGTACTTTATTAGACATCTGAGTTAAGAAAATTGTGCTTGGAAAAAAAATAGCAGCTTCAGAGGTCTAACATAAAAGTAAGAACAATTTGACAAAAAGCAATGGTAAATAGCAAGGAGAAGTTAGGTATCTGAGAACAACCCACACAGTAAGCATTTCTCTGCATTATGATGGTCATCAAAGTGCTCACTCCTTTCTCTGGTCACAAGACTTAATGTCCCACTTTGCTAAATGACTGGCTCTATCCGGAATGATACAGCTCACCCATTAAGGGACTTGTTCATGGTACATTCCATAATGTGATGGTCCCAGAGAGAATGTACTAATGAGATGTTTGGGGGTCTAGGTTCATTGGCAGCTGACCCCAATGGATAAGGATAGTTGAGGAACCCATTTACTGCATTAAAATGTTAATAATCTATAGGTATTGTGAGACACTATTATTTTTGCTGGTTTGTTTTAGTATATCAGTAAACTGAAGTGGAAACTATAATAACCAGCAGTGGACATTGATTTGGACAATCAACACACATTGTGGGACACTATACTATTTTCTATCTTTATATTTTAACTGCTTTGAGCCATTTATTCCTACAGCCTGGGTTGTGGGCATTATTCATTCAAGGGGGCTGCTCTGTGACTACCACTCATGTTCTTTTGAATCATCTATTACTTCTTGCTTTTTTGTTTTAGTACAATTAGTAAATTGGAGCAGTTTGCTATTTACCAGCATTGGACATTTATTTTATTGTTTTTGACTATTAGCAAACATTGTGGGACATTATACCATTTTTTGTTTTTGTCATTTTTGAACTGATCTAAGCCTAATTTTTGGCCATCATTTACTAACTAGTTAATTTTATGATGACAGTTAATAATCAGCATTGGGCATTTTAGGTCTGGAGTGTTTGTGTCTAGTTGTTCATATTCTGGTGAGGCCCTGTTTTTTTTTCTTTTTTTTTTCTCTATAGATTTATCGGATATATTGCAGCAATATGCTTATGGCATTACTTGTTTTGGACATAATTTACAATTTTATATTTTTGGTTGTCTATCATTAGACACATATAAGCAGTTAGTATCGTTCATAATCAGGATTTGCATTTCTGATTGTTTTTGCTACCAAGCTATTCTATTTGGGTGTATTCAGGATCTGAATTATTATATGGTCATCATTTTTATTTATAGATGAATACTTCACATTGGATTATACATTGCTTTTTATAATTATATTCATATATCTAGTGCGGATTGTGCTTTAACACTTTTTGCCATTTAGATGCATATTACAGCAGTTTTTAGTATTGTTCAGTCCCCTTTTTCCTTTTGTAGGGGCTATTGTACATTTTACCTTAGGGTGGTCCAAACAATATTGACACTAGGTACTTCACCCCTACACCATGATATCACCATCTCAACCCTCACACACTCAACTCCTGCTAACCACCATTACCAGTTAGCAAACACCACTTACCTACACACTATTCATTCCTTATAAAGGAACATCTCCCAATACGCCAAACCCCATACCATATTTACAACTGACCCCATACAACTATCATACCACCATAATCCACCACCTCAGACACAAGATATGCCCATCAAATAGCCAGTCCCACACCACTCTTAATTACACAAAACTCATCAACAAACTAGTCAAACTTTATGTACACCTGAAAACAACACTAGTATGCTGTGGTGACATAAACCCCAACCCAGTCCCACTCAGTCCAGATAGACCGATCCCAGACCTAAATACAACCCTACTTCAAAGGTCCACAAACTCACTCCTCATCATAAATCTAAATATTAGAAGCATCTTAAATAAGGTCCATGACCTCCATGCCTTAATCTCATTTTACCATCTAGATATTGTCATTCTGAAAATAAACCAAGTTAGCGGCAACACCAATGCAATGTAACATGAACTTATCCAACAACAGTAGTTCGGGAGAAGGTGCATTTAATGTTTCAATTACACCGGGGCAGCGTACACCAGCTGAAGTTTTATCTACCGACATTAATGATATGGCTCAGCAGAATATATCCAGAAACAACAACGGAAGGCTTATTGGTACTCCTAACTTTACTGAATGGATCAAGGATACTTCTACGTTTTGTTTCAAGTCATGATCCGACCAGGAGCGACCGACCGACACCTGCAGTGAGCAACAGGTTGGTATAGCAACTCTAAATGAGAAACTTAAATCTCTTGACATTAAATTACTTAAATTAAAGAAGTTGCAACTTGAAGTAATGTATTTTAAAGAATGCTTGAACCAGCACGTTGTCCCGAAGGGGCTGCGTTCTTATCGGTATCCTACCGGCTTAGTCCCAGTCTCATTATTTCATTTAGAACTTAATTCTTTGTTTGATCAACAAGGCTTTGACCTGATGCAGCTCATGATTAAACACTATCTTTTACAGATCGATGCTTTGTCTAGTGAAGTATCGGTCTTGAATAAAGACATTGTATCTAGTAGTGACTTCGCTAGATACAAGTATGATTATGACCGGTCATTCTCCAGTATTAACCAACTATTAAAGAAACTTAAATCTAACAAATTCAAAAAAATGAAAAGGGACCGACTGGCTTACGACAATGGTTCTGCTTACCCTAAACCGTCGTTTGCTCAGGTTTCTAATACAATTAAAATTCTTACCGCTGTACAACAACAAAATAACAACTTGGATCAGACTGGGACACCAAACAGAGACAACAACCAGGCTACAATTAGACGTAGTGAACAGATCCGCAAGTGGTAATACCCCTGTTAACAATGAGGCTGGAAATTTTCAGAAGGTCAGTTATACAGGGGCGATCCCAAAGAACAAACCATCCAAACAGAATCAGAAGAACAACCAGCTGTTCTCCAAGCGCAAGAAATAACAGTTAATGACATTCCTGCTTTGAATATTGTAACCAACACTGGTGGTGACTTTAACATCTACAACTTTTCTTCACTCTCAGTTGATCCTATTTTTGTTGACTTACCAGCAAAAGGTTGTACATTTGTATGCGAGAAACCCTTGAATTTTGTCAAAACAGTTATGGACTTAAAACTCTTTGTGAGGAAGTTGAACTTCAACTTACTGTTCAACAATAACAACTCAAAGGATGATAGGCTGAGTGTAGCTAGTACCTTTAACCCTCCCTTACACCCTACTCTGAAAATGTTTGAACAAGTCTGTGAGCTTGATTTCAGACATTTACTGAATTCTCAGAATATCTTTCCATTTAAAAAGACAAGCAATGTGAGCTCCGATGAAAACATGTTTTTGCAGTTTTTGAGTACTGCTAGTGTGCGGGTTGTTAAACCCAATAAGGGAGGTGGACTAGTTATATTTGATTATCAGGATTATATCAAGAGAATGCGTAAATTGTTAGATGTTGAAGCATACCTAAAAGTCTCATTGAATGAGGTCAATACTGCTTACCAATGGATTAGAGGCTATTTCAACGACCTCTTTATAGAAGCAATTATTGACATTGATACATTCAAATTCATATCTCTGCCTTGGCCTATAACTCCAATTATGTTTGGTATACCAAAAATTCACAAAGACATGTCTGATCCCCCTATGAGACCTTTGATTGATGGGAGGGATTCTATAACATACCCTTGTGCTAAAGTTGTAGACAATATCCTGAAAAAATATCTTGCATCTGAATCCCAAGTATGTAAGGACTCGTGGTCATTTTAGAGAGTATTAACAACTTGGAATTTAATGCCAGTTACAACTTTTTAACTATCAACGTAAAAGATCTCTATACTTCCATCCCTCACCTTGAAGGGATAGAATAGGTTAGCCTTTTACTTAGATCTAAAGATGCTACAACCAATGAAATTACTTTAGTAGAATCTTTGTTAGATATCATCCTTACAAATAATTATTTTCTATTTGATCAAGAATTTTACTTACAAAAACAAGGTGTGGCTATGGGGTCGCCTTGTGGTGCCAGCTTTGCTAACCTTGTCATGGCATTTTGGGAAAGGACTTTTGTCCTGAATATCCCTTGCCACAAGACGAACCTCATTTTCTACACACGTTTTTTAGATGACATCTTTGTCTTATTCAGAGGTGACAACATACAGGCTAAAACTTTTATCTCTTACTTGAATACTACAACCAAATTTTTGGTATTTACATCAATATTTCACACAGATACTATAGACTATTTAGATATTAAATTGTCTAAGGACAGGGTTAGTAACGGGTATGTATCAAAAATTTTTAGGAAGCATACATACTGTAATTCCTTTCTACATTTCTCCAGCTGCCACCCATTTCACCAGACGTGGTCAATTGTCAAAGGACAATTAATTAGAGCAGCAAGGATGACAACATTGGAGTCTGACTTTCAAACGGAATGTGATTTGTTGAGTAATATGTTCGGGCAACGTGGGTATCCTAGTAAGCTAATACAATCTTTAGTTAGCGAAGTTTCTGAAACAAGAAGGACCCGGATGGTTAACCCTATACTTCATTTTAGCAATTTAGAGAACACTATAATGGTATCTCCTACCGTTGATGGTTTCCTAAAAAAACAAGATACTACGCAACTCCAAGATCCCAATTTTAAAGATGGGTTTATCACCACCTTTTGTACAGACAGTGGTAGAGTGAAATCTATTCTATATAAAAATTGGCAGTTCATTTTGAATGACAATTCATTATTGGATAAACTGGGTTCATTCCCTAATATAGTATTTCGTAGAGGTTACAACCTTACCTCCTTGAAAGTGGTAGCCACCAGAACATACCTAGAAATGCAGGGATGACTATTTGTGGGTCTTGTAGGATGTGTAGACTTGTGGACGTCGGAAACACCTTCCTTATCAATGGCAACAAGTTTGACATTAAGTTTGAACTTAACTGTAATTCTAAACTTGTTGTATATATAGCAAGGTGTGTGTGCTGTCCGGCATTCTACGTGGGTAAAACTGAACGTAGATTGCAGGACAGGATATATGAACACACTTACGCAATTTCTACAAATAAAACAGATAACTCCTTGGCTAAACATGTTGCCAATAATGCAGGTCATAAATCTATGTTTAAAGCCATTGATCAATTTCAATTTAACATGAGGGGGCCCTATTAATTTACTCCTAGAGGAACACGAACTTGCATGGCAAATCCGATTAAATGCATTTGCTTTCCCAGGTTTGAATGATTCCTGTAATATTGCTTGTTTACTTAAACTTAGAAGCCTGAAACGGTAACCATCTGTGATTGTTGGGATATTTATACTTATAAATATAGTCCTTAGTTGAATTATTTCATGATTAGTATGTTTATTTTAATTTTTTATCATGTTGTATTTATAATAATTGACTTTTAGTATGATATGAATGTATAGGTCTTTTTAGATCAGTTTTTGTAATTTTTAATAAGTTGATCTTATGCACTTTAGTATGGATTTTCTTGGTAATGTCCTTTTAAAAAAACCCGAATGGAAATAGGTGTGTCTAACAGGTGATATCTTCTAATTACTTAAATAGCACTGTTTGTAAATGTGCATTTTTTCTGAGGAAGTTGCTACACTTTGGCAACAAAAAGCGCTTCAATTAAACAGTTTTCTACTAGTGGTGGTCTGCTGCATTGGTGTTGCCGCTAACTTGGTTTATTTTCAGTCTGTTTGTGATTTTCCTAGTTTCTATTTGTAGATATTGTCATTCTGACAGAGACTTGGCTTAAGCCCCTAATTCAAGATAATAAAATCACAGCACCAGGCTACAATATAATCAAAAATGACAGAGTAGGAAAAAGGGATGGAGGAGTAGCAATACTATATAAAACTCACCTTATCTTAGAAAAACTAGACATAACAACCCCAGACTTAGATAACACTGAACTCATCCTCACTAAACTGAAACTTAACCCATATAAACACATCAACATTATAGGATGCTACATCCCCCCAGGGAACAATATTACCCTCACAGAAAAACTACTAGAATGGATAACCAACACCCTTCCCCGAGAAAACATCCTATTAGGTGACCTTTATATTGACTGGGACAACTG
This sequence comes from Protopterus annectens, assembly GCF_019279795.1. Lineage (NCBI taxonomy): Eukaryota > Metazoa > Chordata > Ceratodontiformes > Protopteridae > Protopterus > Protopterus annectens. Next base: position 1,329,173,478 of record NC_056733.1, read on the forward strand.
CTCCAGTCTAAACCCTATCTCCCATATCAACCTACATGGACTTACCCAACTAATAACTTCCCCCACCAAAACAGACAAAAGAACCAAACATCAGTCTATACTAGACTGGATACTAGTATCTCATCCTTCCCATATATCTCACGCTGGCTGCCTGCCAGATGCCCTCAGCGACCACCTACCTACATTTCTAATAAGAAGCAAAACTCCCCAACTGACCCAAGAAACTGTCAGGGAATGTAGGAAAAGAAAAAACTTCAACCAACTCAACTTCAATAATGACCTAAAACTAAGTAACTGGACCCCCCCCTAAAAACTTTGGACCTTGATGAAGCAGTACTATACTTCAATACTACCTTCATTAACATACTTGACCACCATGCCCCTCCTAGAACTACAAGAATCTGAACTAAACATGCACCTTGGCTAACGTTAAATACTAAAACATTACTCCGAGATAGGAACAAAGCATGGACAAACTTTCATAAAAGCAAATCCCAAATAGACAAACAAACATACCGTCAGTTACATAACAAAGTCAAACAACTTATTAAAATAGGCAAAATCTCCTACTACCAAAATATGCAGAATAAATATATTAACAACCCAAAAAAGTTCTGGGCTGCTGTCAACACCATACTGCAACCAGGGAAAACAACCACCCCCACCCCCAAAATAGAGAACAACCATGACAATATCCCCACTCAGCTCAACAAATTCTTCACAGAAACTATCCAAAACCTAGCCAACAATCAACTAAGCCCCAACAACCATCCCCATTTAAACCACCCTGTTCACCCAAAACAAATCTCAGTTATCCCATCTTCACCTTCAGCCCAGTGCCAACCAAAATCATACAAAAATTACTCCTAAAACTTAGGCCAGCCTCTACAGCCACCAATAATATACCTTCTAAATATCTGCAACTAGCAGCTGAAACAATAGCCTATCCTCTCTCCATATTAATAAACAGATCTAGCTCAGAGAGCAAAGTGCCCTATCTTTAGGAAATATCACATATTACACCACTGCACAAAGGGGGTACATCTAGAACTTAGTAACTATCAACCCATAGCTTTACTATCCCCCCTATCAAAACTTCTAGAGAAGGTTGTCCACATGAAACTGATGAAGTACCTCTTAGAAAACAATTACTATCCACTCAGCAACATGGTTTCAGACCCTTCCATAGCACCACCACTGCACTTATATCATTCTCTAATAATGTCAATAACCACAGAAACAATGGACTGCTAGTATCTGCAACTCTCTTAGACTTATCTAAATCCCTTGACATGGTCAGCCATGAAAAACTGCTTCATACACTAACAACCCTAAATCTCAGCTTCTCTACTATTTCTTGGTTTAAGAGCTACCTAGATGGTAGGCAACAAGCTGTAAAATGGGAAAATCAGCTCTCTCCCTTACTGCCTGTCTCCCTAGGGGTACCCCAAGGCTCCATCCCGGGTCCTCTACTTTTCACCCTATTTACTAATCAACTACCATCCACCATACCCAAAGCCTCAATAGTCCAATATGCAGATGATACCATCATTATTTGTGCAGCCAACTCCCTTGACTACCTCCTCTCCCAACACAAGAATGCTTTTCCCTGGCAGAAACATTGATCACTAACTAAAACCTCATTCTAAACCCAGCCAAAACTAAATTACTCTTCAGCCCTCACAGATATCCACCCTCCTCATCTAACTTTTCAATCTCCTCTCATAACAACACCGCCATCACACCCAGAAGTCACACCAAACTGCTAGGCCTCAAAATTGACAATAGCCTTAAATTTGAAATTCATATCTCTCATACCATTAAAAGAGTCCACAGAAAAATTGGCCTACTCTATCGCAACAAACAGTTTCTCACCAGTCACTCTAAGGTTATCACAGCCAGGAAACAACTCCTATCGACCCTACTTTATGCCTCCCCCATGCCTACCAATATCCGAAAAACTGAGCTCAACAAACTAGATAGCTGCTATAATAAAATAGCCGGATTCTCCACAGGATCACCTTCTAGAACCCACCATTGTGAAAGCCTCAAAAAACACAACTGGCTAGAACTCCCCCTGACCCTTCAAGTCAGCCAACTAGCACTTGTTCACAAAGTACTACATCATCCAGGCAACACACCAGCCCTGCAGCAGCTACTCCAGCCTTACATCACTACAAGATCCCTGAGATCAAGTATCCAACAACTCCTTAAGGTAACTCCTTAAGGTAACAAACTTTAAAAATGAGGCAGGTAGATCCATTTATAGCTACTTCATCTCTAAAATCTGGAACTCCCTTCCAGCCTACATAATAAATAACAACTCCACCACCCAATTCAAAAAACTACTCAAAACCACACTTCCTGAATCATAGATTATGTACCTGTACTACCTCTGGATAGTAACTCGTATGTCTCTGTTTCTCAGCAACTAGAGTAACAGCTTATTTACTGCTTTTGTAATGTCTGCCTGGGGTAATAGTATCACTGAACACTGTAAAAAAACCTAAAGGACAGAGCATGTCTCTTATGTATAGAAATATCTTCCTGCTATACTTGCTGTTAAACATGTCTATAACATGTATCTATTAATGTAGCTTGTGAATGTTGGCAAATACACTCTTTGGTTAACTCACTATCTTATAAGTACTATACTCTATAAGAACCATAAAGATTGTGTACTCTATATATTGTTTATTGAACTTTTTGGTTAACATGTCTTTCTCTTGTTAATGATTTTACTGTTCTGGCGCTTTTCTCCCCGGACCTACACTGAAAATGGACATATATCCAATTGGACTTTCCCGGTTAACAAATGTAAAATAGATAAATAAATACATAATCACAAATTATGGAAACAATATTTGCAAGAAATAATGTAATTTTAGCTGCACAGTTGCTGTAAGAGATATGTAACATATCACACAGCTAATTATACAGAGAAAATCCAGCTAAAAGCATTAGGCAAAGAGAGTTAGCATAGCCTTATTTTAAGTATAGTGAGGTGACTGTTAGACATGTTAGACAACAATACATAAAAAATGATCAACAAAATAACAAAGTAGTCTCTCTAAATCAGAATCACTGGCTGTCTTGATTCATAATAAATCAACTTTAGCCAAATGTTATACTTGTACAGCAAGGTATAAATTTCATGCTGATGTAACAAGGTGTCATTCATCACCTTTGCTTTGAAAAATACTAGTCAGCATCAAGACAAAGATGCTAGAGGTGAATATCAACTTGCTTATTTAGCCATTGTTGAAATACTGAAATACCCCTTTATATGCTTGTTAGAAGTTAATATGATTCACTAGTAAATCTCCAGCACAAAATATATCACAGTTTAGGCTACCCAGGAGCAATATCATAATCATAGAAGTGACATATAATTAGTTTATAATTTGTCAACATTTAAGCCAGCACACATAATGGCAAAAACTGCAAAAGCATCAGAATGTTTTCTACTCATTAAAACTGCAAGTGGATAATCCACGAAAAAGCGTACATAATAAGCTGTAAGATAATACCAAATTCAGGATAAAGGTATAGTAATTCCAGTACTCCTGCAGAATTGCAATTAAAGGCACAACTTAACTTAATTTCATAAAAGTTAATTATCCATAATGCAGAAGAGTTTTATAAACAAATGACAAAAGCACTCACTGTAGTAGTCCACAGCAGCCTGAAGAAAGCAGCACGGACAGAAAGACCATCAGCCTAAGCAGTCAATCAGTCTCAGTAGCAACTAACACCTAGCTAAAGAAAAATTAAGGCTGGATATTAAGGTGCATGCTACCTTCCACCATTACAGCAACCATATTTATTTATTATTTATTGACATTTTTTTGAAAGAGAAGTCCACTGGGTCAGAAACCCATTTTCAGTGGAGGCCCAGGGAGAAAAGCTCCACAAAAAATACATTAAATAGAGTACTTTAAAGATAAAATAGACAACGAACATAGAGTTTGCAAAAATTACATTGGATATTAATATATAACATAGAGTACTTTACGACTAAAGAGCCTTCATATTGTATTTTCATTCAAGGTAAACACTTCTTTAAATACTAGGAATAGGTAGATAGATTAGAATATGTTAGTTGATACAGAGAAAGTTCTTAGGAAGGTTGAGAGGAGTTACTTAATAGAGGAAAGGAAAAATAATGGATAATTACATTTATTTGTTTATGGTAGCTTAGACTTTTGCACGCAGGAACAAATATGATTAGTGCAGATTTGAAAGTTTCTAAATGAGTCTAGTCGAGTGATAGAGGAAGGCAGGGCATTCCATAATCTGGCAGTGGTGTAGGAATATAGACTTTGTCCAGCTCTTTTGTTAGGTTTGGTTATACTTAAAAGCTTTTTGTTGGTAGACTGAAGATTCTGGGTTGGGATATATGATTGTAGGATAGAAAGAAGTGCAGGACAGTTATTCGGTTTATATATCAGTTTGTGAGCAAGAGTTAGTTGGGTATAGTGTAGATAATGGGTGAATACAAACCAATTCATTTTTTAAATGGTCTCGCAGTGGTGTGTGCCATTTGGCATACCAGTGGCAAATTTTGCTATTTTTATAGTAACATGATTTTAGTTTATTACTGATAAATGTGTGAAGGTTGGTGAAATACATCACATGAAAACTAAGAATTGTAGCTACAATTCAGCTGCAGAACAGTTCACATCAGTAAGAAGTTGACAGGACAACAAAAAGGCTTGCTGGATGAATGATGAACATCATCAGCACAATTAGAAAGGCAGAGCAATCCTCAATTCCTCATGTACAACAGAGTGCAACACCAATAGCATTTTTAGAAACAATTCCTACAACTGTATAAAATAACACTTTTAAATTGGAAATGTAATGATAGGGAAACACTACCATCACCCACTACTGTGAATATAAATTTCCTGCACCATTGGGCAAAGCCCAGTAATAGTACATTAAAAAAAGATTTATACCCCTTAATGTGCCCTTTGTATTATCCTGTCCATTGCAAAGGAACCTTATTTGGTGACACTTGCAGATATTAATTAAATTAAAACAAGTGACATGACTGTAGCAAACAAAACACATGAATACTCACTTTAATGCTTCATTCTAAAGTGCGGGCAGTAAATACTAAATTGTCATAGTTTTATATCCTCACCCTTGCCTCTCACCCAAACACAGAGTTATTTTTGTGCTGTATTTACATAAATAATTAATATCTCATTTATATGTCTTTTATTTCACTTATGGTTTTGAGAGTAGGATTAACAAAGCTGAGTTAAATTTTAAATGAAAAATAAAGAATCCAGTCATACCTCTCAACCTCTTAGCCTAAGAAGTCTGGACAAAGCCTAAAATAATGTGAGAACAAAGGCCAAAAATTAGGATATATTTTAAATATTACTCTTACAAAGTTAGAAAGTTGCTACAATAATAGGAATTGTGTTAGCATGCATTTTTGAAGGATATGATGTCTGAAACTCAATGTTGTTATTTATTGACTTCAATCTTCTGTAATTTACTAGAAAATCACAAATTCTAATAGGAATAGAACAAAAAAAAAATGTCAAAAATCTGGACAGTTAAGAGGTATAAACCCAATATGTCAGTACAATAGTTGAAGTTAGTAAAACAATGGAATGTTTTTAATTCCTACTGTGTGTGTGTGTGTGTTTTTTTTTTTTTTTTCAATGAAAGGATCTAAAGGTTGTGGTTTTGTCTGTCTGATTCACAGTCAGACATTACAAATTGCAAGTAATTCTATACCTGCTTCGGCTTTTGGCTACTCAG
>NC_056733.1:1329181758-1329223039 GCF_019279795.1 Protopterus annectens
ACTTACACACACATGCACACACACACACACACACACACACACACACACACACACACACACACACACACACACACACACACACACACACACAAGCACACACACACTTACTGTCTCTCTTAATGGAATGGAAATTTTTAATTCCATGTGCAAGGGTTGAATGTGTTTACTTCCATGGTTGTGTGCATGTGGTACATGCATGGTTCTTCTTAAAGGAGAAGATGCCGCCACCACGGTGTTAAGATTTTTTTTGCTTTTAAATATGCTATTAATAGTGCAATGCATTTTTAATGGAGTTCCAAACAAGTTTAAAAAGTGGGTGATGTGTGCCCCTGCTCCAATGCCTAAATCTGCCATTGTACATAGATTGTATATAGTGACATATACATTGTGACTTTGGAGTGCAAATAACAAACGTTAAAGTTCATCCAGTATGATTTTTAAAATAACAATGTGCATTGATTTTTTTCAAATAAATAATTGCAATAACAATGTAAACAGTTTCAAGAGCATATATGCAAAGTTCCCCATTAAACAGACACATTCATAATCAGATATTATGAACAGTAAATATATCTTGTGATGAATTTAAAAAAGTAGCAGTGAATATACAACAATGCACATGACAAAGCCATGGGCAATATGTCTGGCAGTTGGGTGGTGGTATAATGATTAAGATGTTTACCTCACAACACAAAGTCAAAGGTTTGATTCTCAGCTTTGAAAGGGAAATTGACTAGAATTAAAATGACCTAGAAGGGCAGCAAGCCTAATACTTAACTATGAAGTTATGGGCCTAGTCGGGGCAGAGAGTTATTTTATTCATTTATTTTATTTTACATTTGTTGACCGAGATAGTCCGACTGGATACATATCCATTTTCAGTGCAGGCCCGGGGAGAAAAGCTCCAACATACATACATACAGAAAAGAATACTGAACATAAAAAGCATATTGTTTCCAGATTCATTCAAGCTAGCTAGTTATACAGATTCATTAAAAAATGCTGATAATAGGTTTAGTACATAAATACTACCTCTTAGTGAGGTTCTAAGTTACAAACAATGGGTAGATATTTACATATTTACAAATGGGATACTTTTTGATAGAGGTGTCTTCGTGCAGACAAGAGTCAGTCAACCAAATAAGGAGTTGAATCCAGAAGGGTTTTAGCATAAACTTTTAGAGGAGCAGGCTAAGCAGGGCTAGTGCAGGGACATAGCCATTGTGCTTTGTAGTGGTGTTTAAGTCATTTCTTGAATTGAGATACGGAGGTCATGAGAGTAAGGTGAGCAGGGAGGGAGTTCCATGTCTTACCGATGACATTAGCAAATAGGGAGTTTCCGGCTGAATTATTCGCTTTCACTGTTTGGATGAGCAGTCTATTAGAAGAGCAGAGTGAGCCGAGAATACTATATGGGATGATTATATTATCTAGTGCAGGGGTGTCACCTGGTTGTTTGAGAATTTTATAAGCTTCTATAAGCTGATTCAGTTGTAGAAGGTTCTGTAGTTCAATCCAGCCTAACTCTTTTAGATTAAGGCAGTGGTGTGTCCTATAAGGTGTGCCAGTGGCAAATCTAGCAGTGTTGTTATAGCAGCTGGAAAGTTTACTAAGGTTAGATTTGCTAAGATTAGTAAGCATGGGTGAGGCATAAAAAAGGGTAGAGAGAAGGTGAGAATGGGCAACAGCTACTCTAGTTTGAGGAGTTAGGAAGTATTTTATTCTACAAAGTGACCCAAGTTTTTTATTGATTGATTTAATTGTTTGATTTACATGTGAATCAAATATAAGATTATTATCAACTATCACTCCTAGGAGTTTAGTATCAGAGTTGGGTAAGATGATAGTTGCATTATTCAATGTAATGGTAAAGGTTACTGCTGGGGATTTGTGGGTGGGGAAAAAAAGTAGTAGTTTAGTTTTTTTCGGGTTTAAGATTTGGCACCTATTAGAGAGCCAGTTTTCAACTTTGGTGAATGTGCTCTGGGTTTTTAACAATAGATTTGTTAGGGAGGTGTCAGAGCATACCAAGGTAGAGTCATCCTCATACTGAATGCAAGTAGCATCTGGGATGGTTGCATGGAGATCATTGATAAAGATTAGAAAGAGAAGAGGTCTTAATATTAACTTTGGGGAACTCCTAAGGTGTTGGGTAACAGATGAAAGAGCTTGTTCTGCCACAAAACAGCTTGCTGCCTGCCATTTAGATACGCTTCAAACCAATGGAGAGCTTGATTATCTAAAGATAGGGTTTTCAGAGTGTGGCTAAGTAGTTGATGGTTGACCATATCAAAAGCTTTGGACAGGTCTAGAAAGAGGGTAGAGGAGATTATGTTGTTATTCCAGTTGTGATTAATGACATTGGTGAAGGAGAGGAGAGCTGAGGAGGTGCTGTGATGGGGTCTGAAACCATGTTGAGAGTTGGTCAATAGTTTATTCTGAATGAGATAGTGAAGAAGTTGTTTGTGCACACACTTCTCCATGATTTTGGCAAGAGGAGACAGTATGGCTATGGGCCTATAGTTCGACAATTCAGTAGATATGTCACCTTTGTGGAGAGATATGACATATGATATTTTCCAGATAGAGGGGATGGTGGCTTCTGTTATGGCTCTGTTGATTAGGATTGAGATGGAGTATGCTATTATATCTACAGCTATTTGCAGATACTCAGGTGGGAAAAGGTCGGCTGAAGGGGTAGTTGGTTTTAGCTTTTTCAGTAAGGATTGGATGACTGTTGAGGTGCTAGAAGTTAGTATCTGGCAAGGGCCTGAATAGTCTCAGTGAAGAAACTGTTAAAAGTATTTGCCACCTCTTCATTACTTTTGTCTCTGGTATCTGTGGGGGGGGGGGGGGGGTGGAGGATTGACCTGGATGGAGGAGATTGTTTAAGCCTGCCCAAACTTTGCGAGGGTTATTGTGGTTATTTCGTTATAGATGGAAGTAGTAGTTTTTAAGTATTTAAGGCCATGACTTGTAGTTTCTGTGGTACAGGGTCTAATTCCCTTAGCCCTCATTTGCCTACTCAGTAAGTTTGAGCAAGTCATTTAACCAGAAATTGTTCCTGGGTCACCCCTGAAAAGAGATTGTATGTTCCAGTAGGCCTACCTAATTCACAGATGGGTATTATTTTTTAACTTTCTCCATCAAAAATGAGCAAACTGATGCTTGATTATTGAAACAGGTAAGCAGAGGCAGTATTTTTCTAAATGAATGCACCCTGCATAAGCAAAACAATGCAATTTTCATATATTAGACCATACAACATTGTATGAAAGTATTTTAAGTGATTTACATTTGATGAATAAAAAACTAACAATCACTGTTTCGAAACAAAGATAAGCATTATAATTTCATTTTGGAGTCAGAGAAATGTTTACAAATCAGTGTGTAAGAAAAGGTGCATGTTCATAGATTCATAGGTAGGTACTAGGCTATTGGCCCTAGGGCCTATATAAGCCTAGCCAAACAGTACCCTGGCTTTTGCCACCCAAGAAAATTATTTTCCTGTGCCCCTGTCAAGCAGAGCCACAGAAGTGATGCCCATGGTGAATTTCCTATCTCCCATCCAGTCATCAAGATTTTTCTTGAAGAGTGCTAATGCATAGCTTTGTTTGATATAGATAGGTAATTTGTTCCAGAGTATGGGAAGTCTCTGGGACAGGAATCTATCCCTCCAGCATGTTCCATTTATTGTGGTGACAAGGTTTAGGTCCCTAGAGCGTGTAGCTCGGAGGGATTGGGATTTCTTTACATGGAGCATGTCCAACAGCTCTGGGTTTGACATAGCTTTGTATGTTAGGCAGAGATCGCCTCTGAGCAGGAGATATGCGACAGAGTAAAGCTGGAGTTTTTTTTAGACGGTCTGCGTAGGGCATCTGTTTGAGGCCGGTAATCCTCTTTGTGAGGTATTTCTGTGGCCTTTCCAGTTGTTGTAGATGTCTTGTGAGGTACATACCAAAAGTGGAGTTGTACTCTATAAGGGGTCTAATGAGTGATGAGTAGAGGGGAACAATGACCTCTTTTTTCCTGGATGAGAAACCTTTTGTGATGAGGTGTGCCACATAGAAGGATTTCCTGACTACTGTGGCGATGTGATTATCAAAGGAGAAACTACTGTCCACCTGTGTCCTAAGGTCTCTTATTACACTTTCAGTGTTAAGTAGACTAATGCCTATGTGGTAGTTCATAGGCACAGAGTTTTTACCAAAAGGGATGACAATGCACTTTTTGGCATTGAGCTTGAGGCCATGGCTTTGACACCATGCATCTGTCTCAGTAAGGCCCTTTTGTAGGATGTCCACATCGTTAGGAGTTTTGATTATGGCTCCTAGTTTGCAGTCATCTACGAACTTTATTAGCCAAAGACCTTCTATGTTAGCCTGTACTTCAGAGAAGTAGATACCAAACAGGAGAGGACCTAGGACTGAACCCTGTGATACTCCACTTGTCACTGGTCTGAAATTGGATTTAGAGTCTGCTACTTTCACAGTGTGGGTTCTGTCAGTGAGCCAGTTGGCAACCTATCTTGTGACATAGGGATTTATACCTAGTTTAGTGAGTTTGTCTATAATTCCAGAGTGGGGGATGGTGTTGAAAGCCTTGGCGAGATCTAGATAGGCTGTGTGAACCACCTTACCCTCATCTACGGCTTTGGTGACTGCTTCAAAGAAGTCTATCAGGTTTAGGAGACATGATCTGCCTTTTACAAACTCGAACTGGGTAGGGTCCAGAATTTGGAGATTACCAATGTCATTGTTTATAAGTTCCATGATGATATGCTCCATAGCCTTGCAGACCAGGCTCATCAGGCTAATGGGGCGGTAGTTCCTGGGGTCCATGGTGGCTCCCCCTTTGTGGAGTGGGATAACCATTGCTGTGCACCATTCACTGGGCATAAAGCCTGAGGTGGGGCTATGATTGAACATGGTACTTAGGTGGGGTGCCAGTTCGCTCTGTAGTTCATGTAGAACACAGCCTGGGATGTTGTCAGGTCTCATGAATGCTGTTTTCTTGGCTATTTGGATACTTGGCTACATCATGGGTACTCCTATGGGTAAGACAATAAAGCCATGGCCTGGATTCAGAAAAATCACTTATGCTCCTGAACTGTGGTAAAGTAATGAAGTCAAAATAATGTATTGTGGCTCAAAGCTGACTAACAATGTAGTAGTAAGTAGTAACAATGTAGTAAGAATGACACTGTGTATCACAATTTAACTAAGAAAATTGCTGGCAAAAATCCCAAAGTTGTATAAAGATCAGTATTGTGCTATGTAGCTCAATGATCTAGCACGTCCAATAGCATGTATGTTGTAGTATGTTTGAAACAGCATAGATTCATGTGTGCTTCAACACGACACTATGAGTACAGTCAAGAGTATTGATTAGGGCTACACCTCAAGGACAACACTGCTGATGAATGCTACTTGCACAAAATATGGGACAAGAAAATTATATATAAACTTTTTAAGAAGAGCTGAACAAACACACATTCTCTGCAGCTAGTTATGAAACAAGTGAGTTTGCTAGACCCACTTATCACTGCCACCTACCTTTGTCAGAAAACTTTAACTGAAACCATACCCTAGGATGAATGGATTGATGGATGAATGACAAGGCCTTTGGTCACAGAAGAACAGATGACCATAGAATATATTAGAGGGAGATGCTCACCCAACTTCATTTCCCTAAGAGGGATGACAGACCAAATCTCTGAGCAGTGAGACATGGCTGGTCAAATTATTACATGTTCATAGGTTCATAGGTTCATAGGTTGGTGGTAGGCTATCGGCCCTAGGGCCTGTACAAGCCCAGCCATAACAATTCCCTGGATATTTCTTCCCACAATATTTACTTCCCTGGACCCCTGTCTAGCAGGGTGACTGATGTGATCCCTGGGGTGAATTTCATATCTTACATCCAATCATCAAGGTTTCTTTTGAAGAGAGGGAGGCACTCTGCTTGACATGTATGGGCAGTCTATTCCAGAGTATGGGGAGTCTCTGGGTCAAGAACCTATCCCTCCAGCATGTTTTGTTCATTGTGATGACAAGGTTTAGATCCTTGTCATCTAATACTATGAGCTCCAGAAAAAGCCTGTACATGTGTTTTCTTAGTCCACCATGAGCCAGAATTGCTACTAAATGAGCTCGCTTCCTTAAACCTAACCCAGCCAGCCCTCATTTGGTTTCTCACCTACTTAACTGACCACCAGCAGGCAGTTAAGTGGAAAAATGAACTCTCCATCCTATTACCAGTCTCAATAGGAGTACCGCAAGGCTCAGTTCTCGGTCCATTGCTCTTCACCATATTCACCAACAGGCTCTGCACAGGCACCCAGCATGCAACCATTATTTAATATACAGATGACTCCTCCCTCATATGTTCAGCTCCCTCCCCACCAGAATTCCTACAAACAACCTAACAATCTTTCCAAGACATTGAAAAATACCTCTCAGATTCTCAACTCATACTCAGTACAAATAAAACAAAGCTTATGTTCTTCACTGACAGCAAATTTCCTAATAACTCTCCTCCCTTCACCAACTACTCAGTCAATAAAACTAAAATTGAACCTGTCCAGCACACCAAACTCCTTGCAGTCACAACTGACAACAATCTAATATTTGACAAATACCTCTCTCTAACTATCAAAAAGGTCCACATTAAGCTAGGTTCACTATACAGAGTCAAGCCATACCTATCTGAGGCTACTATGCATTCATAGCTAGAACCCATCTACTCTCTACCCTTCTATATGACTCACCAATATTCACTAATCTCAGAAAATCAGATTTAAACAAACTGCAGTCCTGCTAAAACAAAATTGCAAGATTTGCTACTAATCTCCCTTACAGATCATATCACAGCACAGCACTCCATAAACTAAATTGGATTGAACTGCCCAATGTCCTATCCCTCAACCAATTTTCATTTATTCCATTTTCCACCATCCAGACAACTGTCCAGCACTGAAGAGCTTAGTGCAGCCCTACTGAAATGGCAGTCCACTAAGATCATCCAAAAAACTACTACTCAAAGTAACTAAAATCTAATAATTGTCACAGTAACTCTATTCTCCCACCAAATATCTAAGTCCTGGAATTCCATGCCTCAGACAATACTAAATACTAGCAACGCATCCAGATTTAAACTACTGCTTAAGGAACACCTAACCCAAAAAATGTCTTTGCTCCTGCACAAATCCAAGCTGATCATTCTGTCCTTCCTTGTTCTTACAACCAAAATATCTCTTCCCTTATTAAATTCTAACATCCACTGTATCCCTTCTCTCACAGAATTCCAGTTTCTCTCTACCTATCTCAAGCTCACTACAGCTCCTATTTTTATCTACCTATCTCAAGCTTCCTACAGCTTCATCATATTCCCTCCTTCTTGTACTTCACCTCAATATTACCTTAACTATCACTGTTTAGGACAAGGAACAATAGCATAGCAACAATTTGCTATATTCCTGTTCATATACCATATATGTATCTCATAAATATTTACCACCAAATCCATAATATTGATCTACTGATCAGTCATTTCTCTAAGATGGCACAAGGTATTTCATGCCAGTTTATTTGTTAGGTTTCTTTTTTTTCACTTTATATTACTCTCTCACTTTTTATTGCTTATGTATAAACTATTCACTACCTATATTTACCAAGGTTACGTATTCTTGATTGTTATCAATTTATTGCATTGTTTGCAATGTGTTTTTGTAATAGAGCTTTTCTCCCTGCACCTCCAATGAAAAAGGGCTACTGGCCCAGTCAAATATCCCCTGTAAATAAATGTAAAATAAACAAATGTAAAATAAATAAATAAATAAAATATTTTAAGTAACTGAAAAGGTCATATTCAGAAGATAATTCTCTGAGTAAAATATTTTATTAGAGAAAGGGTACAAACATTACTGAAATGGTTATAAAGACATTTTTTGTTGGTATTACTATAAATGAGCTTATATTATAACGTGAAACAAAATAACATCTTAAAAATTGCAATGCGGCCTATATAAATTTATCTACATGTTTCTATACATACATGATTCCACTGTGTTAATATTGGTATATGTATATGTACATGTGTATGTATATCCATGGGAGAGCTACAGAATCCTGAAAGCCCAAAATCCTGAAGACCAAAATCCTGAGACCAAAATCTCAAAAGTTCAAAATACTGAAAACACACAGGATACCAACACTTACTATATTCCAGCACAAGTACATACAGTAACAAATAAAACACAATCTTCTCCAAGTATAAGCAGGGGGGCAAGCCCCCCTGCACCCCCATATGGGCAGCTGCACCCCCCCACACCCCCTGATACTTAAATATATCAACTCCGAGATTGCACTTAGTGTAGTGAAGTGCAGTCCCTGAGTTGATATATTTAAGTAGCAGGCAGTGTGGGGGGTGCAGGGGGGCTTGCCCCCCTGTGTATAGTTGAAAGTAATATGTTTTTGTATGTACTTGTGGTGGAGTATAGTAAGTGTTGGTATCCTGTTTGTTTTCAGTATTTTGAGGTTTCAGTATTTTGAACTTTCAAGATTTTGATCTCAAGATTTTAGTCTTCAGGATTTTGGGCTTTCAGGATTCTGTAGCGCTCCCATATCCATACATTCATGCTTATGAGTCAAGCCTGGTACTCCATGAACAGCAACTGCCATATACAGAGCTTAGTAGGCAAGTAGGGCAGAACTAGATTCCTGGTGAGGCTACAAAAATTAAGTAAACGGGACTGTGAGTAACTACAAAAAATAGTTTAATAATAGTAAAAACATTAAAACATTAAGCGCTTTTGTCTATTCGTGATAAAACTGCATCAGAAGATACTACAAAGTAATGCACACTCAATATGTTTCTTCATCAAATTTAAGCAAACAGTACATATACAATATTGTAAAACCAACTGAAAAATTAATATCCAGAACAATGTTTTCTACTCTTTGGTGACATATACTTTTAAGTGAATCAAATAATGTATGATCTATGTTTTAACATGCTAGAAATACAAACAGATTCATTAAGCCCTGGAGGATTATAAGCATTCAGTCTTATCTGCCAAATTAATTCTACTTATACAGGTCTTTTCTTACGACTTTTTTGGTTGATTATTTTGATAGAAAGTCGATATTTAACAAAAACTGAAAAATTTTGACTACTTATGATACAGTCACTGAGATAACTGGGGATGTGCCACATGTAGAATTTAGGAGGGGTAAGACTATAAAAACATGGTTGGAGGGAGTAATTTTACCCCCTTGAATTACAGTAATAGGACAAAAGGAATTTTTAAATGTGGGGCATGCACTCAATGTAAATTTATTTAGGAAAGTGAACAGTTAAAAATTCACAATTGATCCAAACTTCCTTTTCTTGCTTGCATAATTCGACAGGCACTGTAAATGTTGAAAAAGGCTAGCAGTGTTTAAGTTTCTACATGGAGAAAAAAAGGAAATTTAATAAGTGCATTTATGAACATCTTTATGATATCATATGTAACAACCCCATCAACTGACTCTACAAGCACATTAGTAAATATCATAAGTACCGTTACTGAACATAGTTGGGTGTTTGAGTTTTGCAGAGAAAAGCTGTGAGCACCACCAACGGGCCCTGCCCATAATGGAGCACACAATATTATATATTACACTCTGCAGTGTGGTTGATATATGTGTGGAAAAAGTATTGAGACCCTAGTTTTGTACTGCTTCGTGCTGTGGGAGGGGGACAACACATGAATGTATTGTAAATATATGCCATATAGTTAGATCAGGCCTTTGCTTTGTAATGATTCTACATGCAGTTTTATGTCAGACAAAGGAAATGAAGAATAAACACTAATAATGAGGCATAATATATATATATATATATTCCCTTAGCACAATGAGCAGCTGGTTTGCACAATGGTGAATAAGGTAAGCCATGCGAGATACACCTGTGTGCACATAGGTAAGCAGTGTGCAAATGTGAGCTGCATTGTAAATGTCTTATAGTTCCATCTGTACTCCAGGTCTAGTTTTTGCAATGCCCAAGAGCATTAATTGAATATATTCAATTTATATTTGTGGCTGTATGCTTCCTATGTGGTCTGGTTTGTCCTGCTTCTGCAATGCAGCACTTCGCACAAACCATATGAGCACAACTCAACTTGTAATGGATCTGTTGTCCAGTAAATCTTATAGCAATAAGAAATTGAAAAAAGAAGGGAGAATTTTGTAAAATAAGGAAAACCAATACATGATATACACAGTAGAATATGATAGTACACATGAGATATCTATATATAGCTTGATATTTGAACTCTCATACCTATGCATCTTCAGAAAACAGGATGTATGCCTTATTCCTCTTTTGCCACAGAAACAACTTTGCAGCAAAGAACTGAAGTCATTCTTCATATAACCAAATGCAACAGAATGTACACTGCTATCAAACCATTAGCTGTTATTTGTACATTTAATTATAATTATTATATTTGGATGGACTGTGGTGGTGGTGCTGCAGTAGCATTGTCACCTCACAGTAAGACGTTGTCCCGTTCGATTCTCAGCTAGAGCGTCTTCTGTGTGGAGACATGCGTGAATGGGTGTACCTTCGTTGAAGGTTGTGTGTCAGGGCCAGCAACTCATCACGTAAAAATCTACTGCCAATCATTAGCGGACCGGAGTTCCACTCTGGTGACTCCTAACCGGGAAAAGCCGAAAGACACAACAGCAACAATATTTGGATGTAGTGCACTTAGTGAGCATGCAACCTGTTATGATTGTGCTTGTAAATATGCAGCTGTGTCTTACATTTCTGTGTTTCTTGGTAATTCAGTGCTTATCTAACCAGTAGTGTGAGACATGCAGTGTGCAAGCCATTCAATATTTTTGGCCTTAAACTGTGTGAGGATATTAACTGGGGGAGTAATATGATATGCAGTTGCCAACAACTGAAGGCCAGGTTGGATGGCACACAGAACTATATACTATTCTTTTGGGGATAGCATAGTCAAGTTAATGTTATGGCACAAACATGAGTACGCTGCTCTTTTTGGGGGTTGGAAAGCTCAGTTACTCTTATGTTAGAAACAAGCATAGCCTGTTATTTCCATGAAGAGCAAAGGTGAGTTACTTGTATGACACAAACAAGGATATGATGCTCTTGTTACGCTCCTTGTTCTGCATCCTGTCTGTTGTTTGATCATGTGAGGGTTGTGAAGTCAGAAACTGCAATGTGTATCATTACTTTCTAATTTCTCTCTTTAATGATTTACCAGTACAATGGTATGGTGCTAAACTGAGTGCATGCACTGATCATCAATACTTTTTAGAGGTATGACTGTGTGAATCTTTGATGCCTGAGGCCTACTACTTACTAATAGACACATGTAAGTAAAATAAGTCTCTGCTGTCACATGTTAAGGTATTTTGTGAACAAATCCACCACTATTTACTTGGTTACTATACCAAGTTAAGAAATGCAAGGATATGCATAATATTATTAAAGAATACACTCTAGGTTCAGGATTTACACTGCAAATGTAGCAATTTACAAGTTTTAGTTCAAGGCTGCCTCTGTTTGATGCAAGCATACACAACCAATACAGGGAGACATAAAGTTGTGTGAGTTGCTTGGCATCAATTTTACTATATGTATGCGAGTAGAAGAAAGGTTTTAGGCAACTAGGTGATTACTGAATATGCTATGCATTGTTTCTTAGCCACAGCAAGGGCATACTGAGTATGCCTGCATCTGCCTCCAGCCACAACAGCTTGTGGTCCCCCCTCTGAGTCCTCCTCTGACTGTGGCTGTGGTGACCTAGGTGTCCATGGGGGAATGCATGTCCCTTCCCATTGCAGATTCTGCTGCAGCTGATTCTGCAGGATCAGCCTGTATAGCATAGCAGATACTGTGAAGATTTGTGTATATGTGCATGGATTATACTGCATGGCTCCACCAGATGTATCTAGGGGGACATCCCACATGGTCACCTAGTGGGGGATGCTGGATATGCACTGGAGCCATGGCTGATAACACCCATCAGAAACGCACACACACCTGAACAAGAACGCCATAATGAGGCACACGCACAAACACGTAATGTAATAGAGCATGTGTTTGGGCTGCTCAAGTCACGGTTCCGGTGCCTGGACACATCTGGTGGAGCCTTGCAGTACTCACCAACTACATGTACCCAAATTGTCATGGTATGTGCTATGCTACATAATATGATTCTGTGAAAACAGCTGCATTAGGACCAGCATAGGGTCGGGACAAACAGCCCCCCACCATTGCCAAGGCCATCACAGGCAGAGCATGACTCAGAGGAGGAACAACCTGAGCCTGCCCCAGTAGGCAGAAGGAGGCGTGCGCAGTATGCCCTGGCCTTGGCAAAGAGGCAACGCATAGCACATACACTGGCTCAGTAGGAACCCTGGGAATGATACCCCTCTCTGACTCACTCATATAGTAACAGGGACGCCTAACATGACACAACCTGCTCTCAAACATGTACAGGGAGTGTAGTATGTGCATCCGACAGAGGCAGCCCTGCA
This sequence comes from Protopterus annectens, assembly GCF_019279795.1. Taxonomy (NCBI): domain Eukaryota; kingdom Metazoa; phylum Chordata; order Ceratodontiformes; family Protopteridae; genus Protopterus; species Protopterus annectens. The sequence goes on from NC_056733.1 coordinate 1,329,194,316, forward strand.
ACACCACCTGAGGCATGATTGCCATGTGTTAAGCAATATAACACCATCTAGTATATGCAAACATGAAGACCCTGCCTAACATCTCACCCTCACCAAGCATGATGCCACACTATGAAGACAGCAAGATCAAGTACAATAATTGGCTGAAGTCTTGCTGTTAGCAAGGGGGAACAAATGGCTGACAGCCTGGGATGACATGCTGAGCAAGACATGATGCCCCACCTGCTAGGGATGGCACGCACCCAGCACACCTGGCTGTGTGGATACTGGCAAAGGCTGTTGTCACCCCCACTGTGCCTTGAATAGGTAAGGCTGGAAACACAAACCCACCACCATAGGTAGCACAAGGGATAACAACCTGTACGTAATGCTACCCAACGCCAGAAGTCTAACCTGCAAGGTGCATGCAGACCAAACCCACCACAGCATGGAGAATGGTAATATCTGTTCTGTAACAGAAACCTGGGTCAAGGCCCAGAAGAGCACCCTAATACTACCAGGTTATGCCTCATACCATGCTCTACAACTCCAAAACATGGAACACACTACAATAAGAGTGTGGCTACCAGTAATTGTCAAGGATAATCACACCCCCAGGTTGGTACCACAGCAAGAAGCAGCATGGACTATCCATGGGCAAGTAACAGTGGCTCAAACTGCATCCCTGTTTGCAGCCTAAAATAGACCACACTCACAAACCCAGGAACCCCAGCCAGCCTTCTTGAAGACACTGCAGAGTATGAATGTCTCATCAAATACCAAACAAGGCACACACAAAGTATGACATAGGTGGCAATCCATTATGTATGGAAGAAGTAATCAGGGACCTAGGGACACAAGTGGACGGTAACCCGTCATGTGACACTCACATTGCCAAGGTGGCCATGAAGACCTGCTATATTGCCCACCTTAATACGAAAGGATGCACATGTAGATCAAGAGAGGTCACTGTGCCCCCATACTCTTCCCTTATCAGGCCCATACGTGACAACAATGCCCCAGTTCGGATGTACCTTACCTTACACCTGCAGCAGTTAGAAAGACCCCAAATGTACCTCACCAACAGGATAAAGGGTCCAAACATTTGACATCTGCAGCCTGGCTGAAGAAACCACAGCCCAATTCACAAGCATTACTGCCCAGTCAGAGGCGATGCATGCCTGATGTACAAGGCCATGTCCAATCCAGAATGAATGGACATGCTCCACTGCAGAAACCCCAAATCCAGCAGAGACACCACAGTGAGATATCTGAACCTCCACACATAGATAAATAGGATGTGCTGGAGGGACAGATCCATAACCCAGAGGCTCCTTACACTCTGGAACAGAATCCCAGTCCATGATAGGTTGAGCTCCACACTCATACTCAACAAGAGAAATCTGGTGAAGTGCATGGGAGATAGTAGGTGTACACTGGGGGCCATCCCTGTGTCACATCTAGTAAAGTAAACCCTACATGGGCATAATATGCACATTGCAAGGGGTGTCGAAACTCACACACAGTCTGTCCATGCTCAAACAAGGCCAGGGCAGATAGCCTAGTATGAACCTATGAACCTATGATGATACAAATTGTGCAGGACACAAAGGATTATCACACAGCTGTCCTACCTGATGGTAGGAACCATGGTGATAATCCACAGATATGCACTGCAGTACTCTAATATCACAAACAATACACCAAACCCACACACATTGCCAACATCCTACCTAACAGATTCTTTGCAAACTCCCCACGAGCACCTAACTGCCAAATATCTATCCCAGCAGAGTGCTGGCCCCCTGACATTGCAGATGCTGAGGTAACAGCCAGCATCTACAAAGCACACCACACAGCATCAGTGGTACCAGATGGTGTCCTGGGTTGTGTCCAACAAGTACTGTAAGAAGAAAGGAACACCAAATAGCACTACTGCGCACTATCAGTCTTACCACAGGATATGTACCCAAAGAGCAGTGTACAGCAACAGTGGTCCCTCACCACAAAGGTGGTGCCTGAATGGATACTGCAAACTATCACGCCTCAACTCTGACTATCTAGGTTGGCAAAGTAATGGAGAGGATGATCATGGATCCCAGGAATAACGAGATTGGGTACCTACAGACATTGGACCCTACCCATTGTGGCTGTCATAGGGCAGATCCTGCCCCTTACACATGTCTGACTCATGTGAAATGCGCACCAAGGCCATTGATGTGGGGAATGTGGATCACACAGCCTATCTGGACCTTGCTAAACCCTTCCATACAATACCCTAGTTGGTCAGTACAGATAAGCTCACCAGAATAACTATAAACCCCTATCCAAGTAGATGGGTTGCAAACCAGCTGAAGGACAGAACTGACCTGGTCAGACATGCTGCAGCCATGTCAGACTGCAAACCAGGTACAACTGACATCCCACAAGGCATAGTCCTGGGACCTCTCTTGTATGCTATATATGTCACATAGGTACAGGCCAACATGGAAGGACTCTGTCTGAATAGGTTCGCTGAGGACTACAAACTGCCCACCATATCGGACCCTCCAGCTGACACAAGCAACCTACAAAAGGCACACATAGAAACAGACAAGTGGTGCCACAGCCATGTCACCAAGCTAAATGCAGAATAGTGTATAGTCATCCCCTGTGGAAACACAGTACATGGCCAGAAATTACCACATAGGTGTTAACCCAGTAAGTACATCAGGAGCAATAAGAGACCTGGGGACACAAGGTGATAGATATCCTGCATGTGACAACCATGTGTCTGTAGATGTTACAGAAACATACCATATACCCACCTAATCATGAAGGTAAGCACAGCTAGGTCAGGGTAGGTCAATGTGCCTCTACAGTCATCCACCAGCAGCCTCACAATTGTGTACAATGGCCCTGCAGGGATGTACCTTAACAGACACCTGCATCAACTGAAAAGACCCCACAAATACCCCACCAGGAGGATCACAGAGCTGTAACAGCTGCCATGTGTCGCCTGATTAAACAAACTGCAGCTCCACACAGTGCCATACCACCTGGCTGGAGGTGAACTGTGCCTGATGTATAAAGCCATGACCAAGCTGGTATCAATGGACATTTGGCACCATGTAACATCTGAATGCTGGTGACCTATGCAGCTGACAGGCCTGAACCTCAGCACAGACATAAACAGGACATGCTGTGCCGATTGGTCCATAACCCAGTTGCTCACTTCACTCATGACTAAACTCCCAGTACTGGTTATCCAGGGAGTCCCTCATTGACTGTCATCCAGAGGAATCATGATGACTGGATGGGAGATGGTAGGTGTACCCTGGATATCACCTGTATGTCATGGGTAGACAGAGGCACAGCACACTAACCTTGACATATGTCATGGCAAACACCAGTAAATGTGTGTTGAAGGGCAAACACTCTCTGACTAGCATTACAAATGGACTAGGGCACATGGCCATTGTTTGTCACTGTCCACACAAGTTGTGGAATACATTAACAATGTCGGACAATCAGGTACTATGCTGTCCATATCTGAACAAAATGCAACATGGTCATATCTGCACAACTGGCCCTCAACCAGTCTGGTGTGCCCACTATAAATATTACAAGCAGTGATAGGACTGAAACCGATGATACTGTACACCACAGTGAAAGTACTGCACCAGTACACTATACAACAATACACTGTTTGGTCAGTAGGAAAGGATGTTGACAACTGTATGCAAACTATCCCATGGCGACCCTGCAGGCACAGCATAATGCCTGTTAGGTTCAGACACAAAGCAGTTGGGCAGTAAGAACACAACCTGATGTCCAACACTCAACTGTACATGTGAAATATAGATGACGTCCACACACAAACACAAATGTGGTGGACCACAGATCCCAACATAAGGAAAGTTCACACTGGGCATGCTCGCACACAGATAAATGAGACATGTCAGTCAAGAAGCCATAGAAACTGTGAACTGGATATGCTCACACACTTAGGCCATGTCACAGTTCAGCAGTTGCACACACATATCTGGCATTTGTATGTGTTAACACAGGAACCTCCCACAATACAGAAATCTGCCCAGTGCACACAGTGAAATTACAACAGAGACATAAGTAAAGTACTGGATCCCACTCATATGCCAACATCTTCCATAGTACACAAGTTGTTCATAGAGATAGGGAAAGCTATGGCAATAAAGACCCACAAACAGTATATGATCAACAGATACTTGCATCTAACAGGTAAACATATGGCCGTAGAGTGCAATACTTGGCTGTTGTCCCTAGGGAATACAGAAGGCTATCCACAGTGTAATTGGCGTCTGCCTCCGCAGTACAGTAGGCCACTGTGCCTGTGCAAAGTTAATGCATAGATATGCTCTACCCTGTACTAATGGATAGTAACAGATGTACATACCTCTTCATACATAATGATGTCAGCACACTATACATATGTCAGGAGCACAAATGATACCCAGTAATTTGAATAGTGCGCTCTGCTACTGCGTCTCTCAGAAGTGTCATAACATAGTTAGGTAGGGGGTTGAATCCTGCAAGTGCTCAGTGTGTGTGTGAATGTGTGTGGGGGAGAAGTGTGTGTGCAATCCGAAGTGTAAGATAAATGTTCCTTTTGCCAACTAGTACAACACAACACATGCTGCATATTCCACTGTCTAAACACTGATGATGTCAGCACCCTATAAGTACAGCAGGAGAAAGCAACCCTCCCAGTAATGCAAATAGTGTGCTCTGCTACTGCGTCCCTCGCAAGTGTCATAACATAGTTAGGTAGGAGTTTGAATCCTGCAAGTGCTCAGTGTGTGTGTGAATGTGTGTGGGGGAGTAGTGTGTGTGCAATCCCAAGTGTAAGAGAAATGGTCCTTTTGCCAACTAGTACAACACAACACATGCTGCATATTCCACTGTCTAAACACTGATGATGTCAGCACCCTATAAGTACAGCAGGAGAAAGCAATCCTCCCAGTAATGCAAATAGCACACTCTGCTATGGCGTCTCTCACAAGTGACATAACATAGTTAGGTAGGGGTTTGTATCCTACAAACGCCATGTGTGTTTTTGTCACACAGTTTGTCCATGTATGTGGGGTGTTGTACCCAATATTGCACGATATACATTATAGCAGTAATGTCAATGCACACATGATGTATGTGTGTGCCACCTACACATATGTACCTGTGAACTTCAATAGCTCCCATGTCCAAAGCCTGCCTCATGTGAATACATGGAATATACATTAGACAACTGTATGACTATGGTGTTCTGTGCAGGGGCTGCATGTGGTATGTGAATATACAGTATGAGTTATAGATGGTGTCATCCCACCAGCGAGGGATACACGACTGGTCTGGAGCATATAGTCCACATGTTGGTGATGAACAGGTGCAGTATGTTGTCACCTCTTTTAGGAGTAGTAACAATTTGTTCCATAGCAATGCAGGGAATGAATGCTAAGAACCCTTCAGATTGGGTCTTGGAGCTACAGTAATGCTCACACTCTATGTTTGGGTAGTTGCAGTCCACCCATATAATGGTGTTTGTAGAGACAGTCATATTCCCAGTGTTGTCAGAAAGGCCAAGTGGGTTTCCTGGGTATGGGAGAGTAGTGTGTGCCAGACTATGAACCTGAAGGCAGTCTAACCCACTGTTAGTTGCACATGGATAGGCTCTGATGCTTTGTGCTGTGCCACCAACCTGGGGGTGTGTGTATCTGAGGTTCCTTTGGATACATCCCCCCTGGTCTGGTTTGGTGCATGTGTAGTGGACGACAAGCATGGTATGAGATATGACCTGGCAGTGATGGTGTGCACCTGGGAGCCTTGTACCAGGAGTCTGTTACTGCATGGATATTGCTGTACCCCATGCTAAGGACAGTTTCCACTGCATGCATCTTGAGGTTTACACTGCTGCTGTTGAGTAGCATTACTATTAGTGTCCTATCCCGTGTGATACCTGTGTAGGTGGCCGTGTAATGTCAGCCTTGCATACAAAGGCACTATGTGTGTAGCAACAGCCTCTGTCAATATACCACGGCCCATGGGTGACAGGTGCAAGCTGACCCTAGCAAAGCAATGTGGCTTGTCCAGCATGTAATCCCACGCTGACAGGCATTGGATCCCTTTGAATGTCACCAAAACATATGGTAATTGTAGAAACTGATCGTCCTGTCTACATATTGTGGCAGCATTCCTGGTGAGGGTAAGATGCTACTCAAGGTCAGGGTCAAACCAGCCTGTGCCACAAGCTCAGAGAGCCCCTCTATGTCCCCTAACATGTAGTCTAGGGAAGTGCGTCACAGGTCATACACACTGGCATAGACAATGACTAAGTCATATTTCTACATGCCTTGGAGTGACCTGTATGCTTGTGTTATGTGGTGGATCATAGTGCCCAACGGGCATCTCAGCGTGACCTTCACCTTGTTCAGCCTGGTGAGCAGGACCTCAGTGTACCTGACGATAGAGGTACCTCACACAACTGTAGCAGGTGTGTTGTCAAGCCATATGGCCTGTGACTGTTTGGCACACAGGCTTTGTGAGCTATGTGTTGCACATGCTCTGCACTGGCTTAACGTTTGCTTGTGTGTCTGCTTTGCAGGTGTCAGCTGCTCAGGCAGGATGCTATTCCGAGAGTCCAAGAATGTACCTGTGTGTTTCTGTGTTTGGATTGCGGACGTGGCAGGTCTATGTGAGACTAGTACTGTATTCACTGTAGTATCCCACTCCACCTGACAGGGTATGCCAGTACTGAGTTAAGAGAGCTTAGCCCCCAGTTTGGCTATGTGGTTGCATCTCTCACATGTGTTGTTAGTGTATGGGAAGTGTAGAGGGTTGTCTGTGTACATGAGGCAGCTGTAACATTGCCACATGACTCACAGATTCACCAACTGGACCAGAGAGTAGATTGACAGGTGACCTTTGCACATGCTACCATAGCATTGTGTATCCCACACTAAGTAACGACACATAGGGCCAATGGGGAACAAGGTACTCAAGGTGGGTATGTGAGGGTGTAGTGCTCCTGATTTGTTAGTGCTGGCATATATGAATGCTGTCTTCAGCAAATGCGAGGTAAGTCATATGCAATGTGTTACAGGCAACCTACATGCAAACAGGACAAACAGTGACGTTCTGTCAAGTCAGACATGGACATCAGTACAGTAAGCAATACAGATGTCACTAGGAATCCACAGAGGCACTGCAAATCTGCACTGCAGGTGGAATGAATGTTTCAGGAACATAACAAGCAAACATGCATACAAACAAAGCTACAGTCAGCAGGCCTGTATGTAGACTATGCTACAACAAACAAGGTATACGACTGCCAGTAGGTAACAGTGCATATATGCAGGCACTATAAGCCTGTGCCCATACATTCACGGGTCAGACGGGCTGGGTCCAGCCCCACCCCCCACAAGTGTATAGACCATGTACCTTCGTAATGTTGTATAACTGGCCTGATAAACTGCTCATACCTGTAATAATACACATTTCAAATAACAGACACTGAGCGCTCACTCAGCAGTTCCAGACTTAGTATGATGTATGCTACTTGTCCTGGCACCACAGTATCCTTGACATGTATGGAGACTCTCCCTCCTGTCATTGTTAGTTCTCTGTTGTGGTGCTGTCATGCATGGTAAGAGGTGTGACCTTGTAGTGCTAGTGTGCTCTTGTGAGTCTTGAACCTGTTGTGTATTACTGCACAGATATCAACATCCTCAAACATCCTCATTGCAGAGTCGAGTGTGGACAGCATGCAACTTGCAGTTGACATGACCATCATTGAGTATCAATATGTACATTTTCGTATCCCCTGTGCTACCTATGTAGGTGGCCATCTCTTGACAGCCTCACCACCAGTATGCAAAGATGTGCAGACAGTACACTATGGTAATTACTATGGGTGTACAAAACAATACAATGACATTCATACTGTAACTGCATCAGGCATGCTGGGATATACCCACAATGATATCATTACACTGTACTGTTGTCAACATTACACTATTACAACAGTTCTATGTAGTCACCCTGTGCATCAGCACCATATTAACCTGTTCCTGCACCGATGTTACAGATTGCAGGAGGTGGCACAGTTTCATCATATGCACAGGGTGTGTACTTGGTATGCCTGAGTCTGCTACTGATACAACCAATTGACATGTCCGTGTGTGTGTGTTGGTGAGGGACAGCAGTAAAAGATGGGGCAATGTTGATGCAGTGTGTGCATGTATGTGGTAGCCCTAGGTGTTATCAATTTTCATGTGTGTATGCATGCACACAGTCCCACCTCATGGCTGCCATATACTGGTGTTTGTGGACAGCCACAGACTGTACCTGACAGGTCATACAGATCACTGTCTGTGGCCATGGACACAGTACCTGTGCCTGGCAGGGATGCTACAGACTGTATCAGGTACTAAGCCAGACTGGGTACTGTCATCAGAAGCAGGTGGTTGGTGACTGGAGACAGGTCCCTGTTGGGACTGGCTAGAGCCACATGCACGTGGTCACCTGGGGTGGTCTGATGACAGCACAGACTCAGCATTGCTGGGGCTGCTGCTGGCACTATGTGGGCGGCTGTGGGCCTGTTGTCATCTGCGATGGCTGCCAGCTGCTGCTGTTGCTGGCATACGGCCACGATGACGCCTCAACCGTCCACCATTACCCTGGCTCATGGACATGTAGTTGTGAAACAGATCTAATGTGTCCCCCCAAAGTCTGTCAATGACCTCGGTGAAGTTACGGATGGCAGCCGCAACAACACACATAGTGTCACTCATAGCTGTGCGGCATGCTCTCAGCTCCCTCAGACCATGTCTGGTGTACTGTTCCATACGTGACTGTGCCTGCATTACAGCCCGAAACATAGCTGAGGTTGAAAGACCTCTGTGGACACGTCTGACCGGGGCGGTACACCCACGGATCCTCCCACGAGAACCCCTGGATGTCTGCCTGTGTGGTACCATGTCAGGACCCTGGCCATGGCTGCTGTGTGGGGATGCATGTGCCACCGATACCACATTACCCTGGTCAATGCCCACTGTATCCTGTCCATCACCTAGGGACATTGGTGACAAAGGATGTATTGGCAGGATGACTGTGCACATTGATGGGGTCGACAGCTGTGTACAGTCAATTGGCTGACCAATGATGGACCCTGGCACATCTCCCTGTGCCATTACACAGGTATCATCATTATCACTATCCACAGCAGCTGATTCAGGTTCCCTGCTGCACAACACCAGAGCAGCACCAGAACCTGTGGGAGTAAGACAGGAAACAAAGTTTACAATGTGTACACAATGTCACCACTGATACACACATGCACACATGCACACATGGGCACATGCACACATGGGCACATGCACATATGCACACATGCACACATGGGCACATGCACACATGCACACATGGGCACATGCACACATGCACACATGCACACATGGGCACATGCACACATGCACACATGCACACATGCGCACATGCACACATGGGCACATGCACACATGGGCACATGCACACATGCACACATGCACACATGGGCACATGCACACATGGGCACATGCACACATGCACACATGCACACATGGGCACATGCACACTTGCACACATGCACACATGCACACATGCACACTCCTCAGTATATGAGATATCAACACACAGACACAAACACACCTGCAATCAAACACATAGCACTACTGCTTCAGCCTATTATTACTATTAGTATCAAGAGTATTGAAGGTAATGTTATTACACACTCACCAGCATGGATAGGCTGCCTTGCTGTTACACCAGAGGGACCTGCAGAAATGAGAAATTTATTGTCAGTGGGCACAACTGTGCCATTGATACTGTGAGTATGATACAGTTCAGTAGTGCAACAGTTAGCTTCTACAGGTCTACTGCTGATATTGAGAATATCACTCTTGCACAATAATTACCATGATTACAGCTACAAACCGAGGACACACCTCACACATGCATAACCTAACAGTGTACAGAACGGTCAACTATACACATGGCATGTTACCTGCATGCTCTGTGCCCTGCTGCTGGGTGGCTCCAGCCTCCATCATTACACTTGTATGCTGCTGCTGTTGCTGTTGGGCTGGAGCCACAACACTTAGGAGTAGTCCCTCCAGTCTGGTGAGGGGGGGATGCCTAGCCACCCCACCACCTGTGGCAAGCTGCTGCCTGCAGATATCCGACGCCTGCTTATGGACATTTCTAATTAAATCACTGCAGTGAAGGCGTACCTGCTCATATGTCCGGTTATGTGTGCCAATGTCATTTACCCGACAGACCAGATCTTGCCACTGTGCAGCCCTCTCCTGCTGGTTCTGGCTGGTGCGGGAAAAGGGTATTGTGAAATCCCGCACCAGGCTCTGGTGTATCTCTTCCTCCTCTGCAGTGGAGTACACAGGGTTTTGCTGGTGAACCATAGCCCTGAAAAGGAGAAGGAAAATATGTCAGCAATATCTGTCAGCAAACTATGAAACACATAATAAACATAATACTTGACTCTAGTGATGTAACTTAACCACCATATATAGCATTTGTCTGTCTATTGGGGGATACACATGTAAATGACCAGATATCAGTGCTCATCCGACAACTGTGCAACAGTACCTGACACACTCCATACAACAAACTAGTATACTGCAGCAGTCAGCACACTGGTTCAGGTCCAATGCACAACCTCACACTGGGGGTTTGTATCAGGGTACTGTATGGGGAACATTATCAACCCATGCACTGAATGCAATGCACGTTACATATTTCACCGGTAATGCACACTACTCTTACTTGCCATAACCCTACCTACACCACAGTGACATGCAGGGTAACACAGCACAACATATGGCAATGTAGTATGTGTTGATCACAATACCTCACACATCTGTCACTGGGCTCATACCAAGGACACACACTACCATGACAGACAGACAGTCATGGTGAGCAATCACACCAGTACATAACATGCACCCCGTCACTGGCACACTCATTCCACCTCACATATTTGGTTTGCAATGTGTTCATGGGTGTGCATTGTGTCTTAGGTAGGTAGTATGCTTTTGGCCCTGGGCCTACAGCAGCATACTGTCATGCTACCCTGCCCCTTGTGACACATGTGCTATGATTGTACCTGCTCCTTACAAACAGTTACACAGGGTGACTCATATGGCATATTACCCATCTGCATAACATTCAGCAGGGGTATGGCTGACATCTACTCATGGGGAGCCTTGCTTCTTACTTCTGTGTGGTTTACTCCAGGGTATGTTGTATCTGTGGGTAGGGACGTGTACCTCCACCATGTGCTCTATACTGCAGTGACAAGGACCACAGACATAGGTTATTTGTGTTGTGGATGTTGGAGGTGTTACCATGGTTGTTGGACAACTGTCATGGGTGTGACCGAACTATGTATATCCAGCAGTGGTAACCTCTATGTAGGTAGTCTGTGTTCGCTCTGTGGTCTTGTCAGTCACTCTGCATAGGTAATGTGTTTGAGTGCATTGACACAGTTACTTGCGTATGTCTGTGTCCTTCTCCATATCTGTAGCTGTCATGGGAGGTACATACCGTGTAGGACATTGTGGGGTGTAGAGCGGTACAGTGACCTACATGTCCATAGCTGACACACCATGTCCGCTGACACATTCCATGCACAGGTATTACAGGACTAGTGTGCCACTGTGTATATCAATGGGGAGCCTATTGTACACTTGTTGCCCCTGTTCCCCCCGACACATGCAGTGTTGGGCAGGCATGCACATATGTGGTGGTTACTGGTATCAGTGTTTTGGAATGGTGTATGGTACTCCAGTATCCACACTGATGTTCACTCCATGCCTCTGTCACCAGGCACCTGTTGCAATACATCTGCACACATGTGCCTCACTCAGTAGATATATATATATATATATATATATATATATATATATATATATATATATCTATATATATATCTATATATATATATATATATATATATATATATATATATATATATATATGTATATATATATATATATATATTTATATGTATATATCGGTGTGTATATATATATATATATATCTATATATATATATATATATATATATATATATATATATATATATATATATATAAATATATATATATATATCATATATATATATATATATATATATATATATATATATATATATATATATATATATATATATCATATGTATATATAGATATATACATATAGATGTGGGGAGAGAGGGGGAGAGAGAGAGCGAGAGACAGAGGGAGAGTGAGAGTGAGAGGGGGTGGGACTGAGAGAGAGAGATAGTCATATACAGACATATCTGTTGTCAGTCAGATCTGTCTGTATATGTATCTACATATATCTATATATGTATGCGTGTATTACATATATCTGTACATACATATTCTATCAATCTCAATGTCTGTGCAGTAAGTGGAACCTGGTTCAAGGCTCCTGAGAGCACACCAGCGGTACCAGGCTATACCTCGTATCATGCTTTTTGGCCCCAAAACTCGGGCCAAAACAAAAAGGGAGGGGGAGTGTCCATATTCATGAGGGACACCCACACCTCCAGGTTAGTGGCAACACATGAAGCATCAGAGCCCATCCAGGTGCAAATAACCATAGGCAAACCTGCTATACAACTTGTAGCATGTTACAGACCACCCTCTCAATCTCAGGAACCACAGTCAGCCTTCCTGAAGACATTGGATGATATGAATGTCCCACCACACACCATCATAGTGGGAGACTTCAACTACCCTAACATACCCATGGGTGCATTATTCTAGCCCAAACACCCTAGCCCAACGGTTCCCGGAATTCACTAAGTCAAATGCAATGGAACCGCTAGTCACCTCTCCCACAAGGGGAGATAATATACTAGACCTGATCATCACAAACATGGGGACAATGTGCTACACACCGGAAGTATACCCCTCACTAGCCACATCTGACCACAAACTAATCACCCTGGATATACATATCCCACCTCCCCCACAACACAAAAGACTACAGTGAGAAACCTCTCAAATGCCGACTTTACACTTCTTAAAACTGAGTTGGTATCCTTTAAGCCCAATGGGCCAGTGGAAACAACATCCCACAATGCAGACTCCTTCACAAATGCTTTCTACGGACATCTCCAAGAATGCATGGATCATGCAATCCCAAATAAAACCAAGACCCTCTCCACCAAGGGCAGGCATCCTGTCTGGTGGACCCCAGCCATGCACAAATTGTATAACAACAGAAGGTAGCTACTGCACGACAGAGCAGAATTCCATAAAGGTAAGGCATCTCTGATCAGCACTAGTAGAAAGCTACATTCTCTCATACAAACATGCAAGGCCAACAGTGAGAGGAAAATTGCTATGGACAATACAGATAAGCACAAGGCCTTCTTCTGCTATGTTAGACACCTGGGTGGAAGCCCTCGGATATGTTCAGAGTTAGTTCACAGTGACAAAAAATACACTGAACACACAGATATTGGCAACATTCTGGCAGACAGGTTCAGTGCAGATTTCTCCCCTCCCTCACCCCCAAATGAGGAATTACTTATCCCAGCTGACTGTAACATCCCTGTCATCTCAGATGTCCAGCTGAGAACCGCCCTCAGCAAAGCTATAAACACAGCATCAATGGGACCTGACGGTATCGCAGGTTGTGTGCTACGTGAACTCCAAGAGGAGCTAAACCCGCACATAAATTGCTATTTAACCATAGCCTTACTACAGCATATGTACCTAGACACTGGCATACAGCAACAGTAGTCCCACTCCACAAAGGAGGCACCTCTACAGACCCTGGTAACTACCGCCCCATAAGCTTAACCAGCCTGGTCTGCAATGCTATGGAAAGAATCATTATGGAACTCATACACAGGAACATTGGGGACTTACAGACACTTGATCCCACCCAGTTCAGCTTTGTAGAGGGCAGATCCTGCCTTTTGAACCTGGATGACCTTTTCAAAACAGTCACTAGAGCCATTGATGAGGGCACAGCAGTCCATACAGCCTACCTGGACTTGGCTAAAGCTTTCGACACAATACCCCACTCTGGCATCATAGACATGCTCAACAGCTTAAATGTAAATCCATATGTCACAAGATGGGTTGCAAACCGGCTAACGGATAGAAACCCCAAAGTCATAATCACTGGTGCCATGTCAGACTCACAGCCAGTCACAAGTGGTGTCCCACAGGGCTCTGTCCTGGGACCCCTCATGTTCGGCATTTATTTCTCAGATGTGGAAGCAAACATGGGAGGGTAGTGGCTGACAATGTTCAAAGATGACTGCATACTAGGCACCATAGTCGATACACCAGCTGACACATACATCCTACAGGAAGGCCTCACTGAAACCGACAACTGTTGCCGGAGTCATGGCCTTAAACTGCATGCCAAATAATGTATAGTCATACCCTTTGGGAAAGACAAGGTACCCACATATTATCACATAGACAGTAACCCAATAAGTACAGACAAAGTAATCAGAGACCTGGGGACACAAATTGATACTGACCTCTCATTTGACACCCACGTTGCCATAGTGGTTGGGTAAACTGCCTACCTTGCCCTCCTTATCATGAAGGGATTCACTTCCAGATCAAAGGAGGTCATTGTACCCCTATACTCCTCCCTTATCAGACCCTTGACTGTGTACTATGCCCCATTTGGTATGTACCTCACCTGGCACTTGCAACAGCTAGGGAGACCCCATAAGTACCTCACCAGGAGGATCAAGGGTCTCCAACAAATGTCATATGCTGCCAGACTAAAGAAGCTCCAGCTCTATTCCATAGCATACCGCCTACTTAGAGGTGATATGTGCCTGACGTACAAGGCCATGTCCAACCAGGAATTGATGGATATGTTCCACCTCATAAAATACAAATCCATCAGAACCACAAGAGCTACAGATTTAAACCTCAGCACAAATATGAATAGGACATGCTGTAGGGACAGATCCATAACTCAGAGGGTTCCCATACTTTGGAACAGGATGCCAGTTCATGTTAGGCAGAGACCCTCACTGACTCTCTTCATGTGAATTCGTGATGAGTGGATGGGAGATCATAGGTTTACACCAGGGGTCATCTCTGTGTCACTACTAGACAGAGGCACAGTAAACTAATGCTATTATGTAAGGGGGTCTTCACTGTGTCACTACTATACAGAGGCGCAATTGTCTAAATCTATTCTGTACACTGTCTGCAGATAGCCTAGTACTAAACTATGACACTGTGAAACAATATATGTCTATGTATTTCTACATCCCTCTCTATCTATGTATACACATATGCATATTATATATATATATATATATATATATATATATATATATATATATATACATACATATCTCGATATACATACTTATACACATGATATATATATATATATATATATATATATATATATATATATATATATTTATACTCCTTTTTAGTTCCACATATGTATACACACAGTAATGTACTGATGAAGTCCATTACTGTACAACCTACTTGTACATTGCACTACAACCTACATTGCTATGTGCACATAGCTACCTTCACATACATATGTATGTAGAGCCTTCAGTGACAGTTGCAGTATGTCCCCAGCCCTATGCACATCTTCATATACATAGATACAGACCAATAACACATCTGGAGGGTTCACAGTATGTAGACTATTATACTAGTACTTTACATTACCTGTGTTTGTTGCAGCTGTTTGCGTAGGCTTGCAGTTACTTGGCCTGCTGTCAACCTCTTTGTTTTGCTGTTACCGTTTTTTTTTTTATTTCTTTCTTTCTCTTTCTCTCTCTCTCTCTCTGTCTCTACCTCCAGAGGGTGCAATGAAAGTATTGCATGTGTGGACTGGGAGTACAGGATGCTTTTGTAGGTATCTGCACATGTCCATGTGATGGCCTCCACCAATTGTTAGCCAGCATTTACTAATTGCATGAAGCCTGTTGTGTAGTGATTGCAGTTCTCACTGTGATTTCAGGACAGTGCTATAAAAAGGTCTGTTAGGTAGGCGTAGCCCTTTCAGATTATCAGGATGGGGACCATGCTGGTTTGCTGTGGACACTGTTCTATGAGTGTAAGGGTTGGTATGTCTCTCATATTTCAGGCTGTGTTGTAGACACTGCAATGCATGTTGTTCTGTAAGCTGTGTATTCCTTCCTCCAGTGTCCTCTTCTCCGTGTGTATGTAAACTGACACCTATGACTAGAAAATACTGTGTATATGGGTGTGTGTGCTTTCCTGTGGGGATTGTTGTGTAACTGGTATATAGCAGTGGCTCTTGCAATCTGTTGCTATGGCTTCAATATTTGGCCTTTACATTCACTCCTTGTATGCCTGCTAGGTGTCTTTCCTGTAATGTGTTGCTATGGCTTTCCTATTTTCCATTTGCATTCACAGCTTGTAATGCTTGCTATATCTGGTTGGGCAGCAATTCCCTATGTGTTTGTTGTGGTAGGGTGTTACTGCATGCAATGTGGTCTGGCCATGGTGTGGGCCTTGACACTTACAAGGGTATTTGATCATGCTGCTGAGCAGGCCTCAGATACTCTCAAGTGCATCTTTTATCAGCCTCATGGAGTGGTACATATCAGTGGGATACTCCAATGAGATATTCTGATATTCTGCAGTTGTGAGTGTGGGTTATTTCGAGCATATGTATTACTACACCATTTGTGACGTGCAAGTGGTGCATACTTTCAGTAATTCATAGTTACCATTGCATGTGTAGTTACACCTTTCTGCCTACTGTTATTACATTTCACAGGGTGTCAGTGGGGCACAGTTGACATTTGTTTTCACACCAGGGACATCCCTGTAACTCAGTCACAGTTGCTATGTCTGGGCTCTTAACTATTCAACTATGGCAGTGTTTATCCTGCTCTGAGTATGTGTGTGGCTTGCCAGATGCTACTGTGACATTATTACCTACTAGCTACCAACTAGCATGGCTGTTTCTCATCACACAGTACTATTTTACAAATCCACTAGATTTGACAGTAAGTATACATGACATGCTTTGTGTACTAGACTTGCTATATTCCCTTTACATTAATTCCTACTATTTTATGATATATTTGTTTCAGCACAATGTTCTTGTATAGCAGTCATGGCTTAGTGGTAAGTCATGCAGACTAGTGTTTCCTGGGTTCAAGACTGATGGAGGTATTTTATTTTGCTGCTGAGAAAACTACAGGCCTTGTCATTCAGAGTGACTAAGGCACTTTTAAGCAGATGTAAGCGGGTTAGCGCTGGTTTGCGCAGAAGTCACGCATGCGCACTGCCGCTTAGCTTTGCGCACACACGCTTAGCTAAGCGCACAGAAGCGCACTCCCGCTTACTACTGCTTAAAAGTGCTTACTCTCGCGCACACCCGCGCTAATTTCTTTTAAAGAAATGAAAATGAGGAGATAGGAAAGTGGTGAAAAAGGAGGCACAAAGAGGGTAGGACAGTAGGAAAACAAGCTCGCGTTTTGCAGGAGGGATGTAGGAAAGGCCCATAGCTGCCCATTTCTTTGTCAGCAACAGCTGTGCATATGTTTGTAATTTGGTGTGAAATTTGATACCTTCCACCCCTGAGAGAGGTATGAGGACAACAATATTTTTTGTACAGCCAATTGTAATTGCCAGTTTACATGTCCAGCAGACATGTGTGCAAAATGGGCAGCTATGTATGGGGCGTAATTTTTTTGTGGTTACAGAGTGCCCTTTTTTTTTTTTCAGGTGAGAGTGGTATGTCAGGTACAGGAAGTCGGTATAGCTGGGGAGGTAGGTAGGCGAGGTTAACAGGCAAGACAAACAAGATGCATACAGGGGTGGTGTATGACACATGTGGGGGGGTTACACAATTGACGGGGACGGAGGGTTGGATATCTCGAGCCCATGAGCCCACAGATGGCAACAGTGGAACTGAGATCCCCACCCATGGGCAGTTGCCACTGTGCCTTCACTGCCCAGGATGGGGCTGTGCTGGGGGCTGTGTAGGATGGGCAGCAGGCACACCCATGAGTTGTGCCACCCATGCCTCAAGCTGGTGTAGGGGCCCAAGCACAGCATGCCTGATCTCCCTACACACCACAGTCTGGACACTACGGAGGGTGAGTGGATGTTCTCCTCCGGCCACGCTTGCAGAGGGGGATGAGCCCCATCCCCTGCAGTGCTTCCACCTGCAGGTGGCACAGGGCCACCGGAGGAGGGTCCAGCCTGGGCACTACTGCCAGGTGCACTCGCCAGCTGAGGTGGGAGAGGTGGGTCCGCTGGAACCCGCCTTCCCTGTTGTCCTATGTTTTGCATTATTCAATGTCAGTTTGGGTTAGTAATGTGCAATACCATTCACAATTAGTTGTAACAGCATGCATTAGTATTCCCATTAACCAAACACCCATAAATTCAAGCCATTGAACAGCAAGCATAACACATGCATAATTTGAACAACAATACACAATCCAACAACATGCAGGGTTTATTGATGGCAACAGGCCATCAGGTTTGGATGTATGAACAGGGCACATGCATCAACGTACATGCAAATATGTATGAACCAACAGGACAATTGTCCAGGAGAGTTAATTGTGAATACACATACCCATTTCACGTGGAATGGATTATTTGTGGTTATAGGGTAGGGTGAAAAAATATTTCATTAACAACTTCAAATACCTATACATATTCTGTACATTTCTACTAGCTGCAGATATATACACACTACAGGTCTGACTACAGTTTCCTATGTGTAAACGTATGCATGTTGGTGATAGGAATGTTACTGCTACATTAATATACATTTCATTTTTATTCATACACATTCATATCTGGCTCTGTTCAGCTACAGCATCCTGCTACATTTGCTTTATATGGCTCTAGACAACTGTGGATGTTTGGTATTTCATACAACCATACTATCTGCATATTGCAAACTGAGAGCAACATATCCAAATTGTGGGACACACATTCCAGCTTCAGTACTTTATTCCACACATTTTGCTGTTTGGTTGTGCCTGTCACATTCATTTCATTCTGTACTGACTGCAGTATACTTTATTCAGGAGTTATTACAACTTTATTGGTGGATTCATACCTCTTTCTCACACTCTCACTTGTTTTATTTTTACAATTCAGGATGGTACTTAATTCTAGGCTTTATTGACATGTTTTACTTGGTTATAACAATCCTTTCCAACAGTCTCACTTGTGTCATGTTTCAGAATTTAAACGGGGATATATTTCACACGTGTTTTACTCAGCTTGTGTAGCTGTAATTTTCAGCCTGCTGCAGGTTATGTACTACTATATTACTGGTGGAACATCTTTATTTCACACTTGTTTCATTTTTATTTTTGGATTACAGGCTGCATCACACTTATGTAATCACACAGAACTAGCAGAATCTCTCTTACACTGTTTACTTTCACTTTATATTAATAGGTGACTACACTGCACTCTTTTGCAAGCTGTCATACTTATATTTTTTAACAGTTACAGGGAGAGAATTACTAACCTGCCTGGTGGTGCAACTGCACAAGCCTATCGGCATAGGCTCGATGATTCGTGGAACGGACACCTGCAGCTGCAATATAAAAGAAGTAATATTGGAATACACATCTCCATAATATCAGCTAGGTTAACTTTCTACATAAATAATTACATGTAACTTACTCAGTAGTGGGGCGTTGGGCATTTGCTGGGCCTCCTGGATCCAACGGTTCAGTTGGTCCTGCTTCCGTCGTTTCAGGTCCGCATGGTGGTGACGGACCTGTTCACCAGTCCTTGGTATTCCTGTGGCACTGGTGAGATCATGTGATAACCGGTCTCACGCCTCAGCCTTATATGCTCCCCACAGGACCTGGCCCTGCATGAGTTGGGCCTCATGATCATGGACGAGGAGCAAAACCATATATTTGGACTCCTCAATGCCCCACCTCTGTGCTCGGAAGCAACTACCCTCTCCTACACCTGCCATCCTGACTGCAAATCGGTTCCACAATCAGTTATGCTGTGTATTCCCGCCTATGGGGCTTATATATGCCGTTTTTCCCACACTTATCTGTGATTGGCCATTTTGGAAATGTATCAGCTTCACAAAACCTGATTTGTCATGCTTCTCTTTCCATTCATTCCTATATATATGCTATTACTGCATTTGTAAGAGCAACTGTCATGGCTTAGTGGTTCAGTACTTTGACTATGGTGCATGGTATCCTGAGTTCGAGCCTGGCCATTGCTTTTTATATTTTATGACTGTCTACACAGGCTAGAAGGTGTGTCTGTGTAAAGGCAGTTTTGATTCAGCTTGCTCAACGTTGCCCGTCGGTTAGCTTGTTGGCGCGGTGCGCAGCTCTGCGCAAATGGGTTACGCTGGTTTACGTGTCATTTGGCTGTCAGCAAGCATATTACGCTCAGCTTAGCTACGGGCACACAGTTTCAGCGTGTTAACATGCTGCTCAACCCCAGGCACTCATTTTACGCCTGTTAAACCACTGCTCACCTACGGGCAGATATACTCAGCTTGTTAGAGTATAGCTCAGCTATAGGCACTTCTGACATTTTTTTTTTATTATCACACATTTCTTCAAAATACATGGCCCATTTCATTACATTTTACATAAAATATAATTTTATATATGTACATATATGTTGGGGAATTGTTTTGTGCTTATTTCACTAAAAATAAAAATTGATGTTGTGGGGGCTCGAACCATGACTGCCTCGTCTTCAGCCGACGTCTCTACCACTACGCTATTGCTTCTTGGCGTACTTTCTATATTTAGATCTTATATGCTTTTCCACTGACTGCTAACTGTGGCTAAGCGACGGGCACGCAAATGAGCACAATCACGGGCAAACTTCTTTAAAACTTATAAAAAAAAATGTAACGTTCATTTTTACATTTTATGTTTATAGTTTGTGGGGGCATGTGTTGTGTTGTGTTTATTGACATTTACGCGGACTCTGTCATGGGGGTTTACTTTTGGGACTGTTACTCTTCTGGGGGCATGTCCGTTTGCAGGGCTCGCCCTACGGACACGCCCCCTACTTTCTTACACGGACCATGTTAACCTTGGGTGTGAGTCAGCATGCCCTCATGAATATGCATGGCATGCTGATGTCACACCGTTTAAATGCAGCCTCCGTGTAAGACTTGTAACTCTTACACGGAGGCTTCGTGAATCCTGCCCAAAGTCTTTTCTCTTTATTGTTTTCTCCTTCTTCTTTCCTTTCTTTGTTTTATCATGTAAACAATAGCCCTAAAGAGTGAAAATGCTAAGCAATGTTCCTGAGATGTATATTTGTATATGTTCATCGAAAAGTATGCTCATTTTTATTGTTTTACAACTTATGTCTTTGCTACTGTAAGATTACATAGATTTATCTGTGCATTGCTGTAGCTGTTTTCTGTGTGACTCACTGCTGCATCTTATTTGTATTATCTGTTAGTTATGTTTTACCATCAGAACATATAACAATATACCTAATAGCATGTGAGGTAAGTGTGATAAACCAGTTACTTTAGACACATTCTAATATAAACAAGCAGCCACTATAGTATAGAAATAAATATATACTGCTTTCATGTAAACCTGAATCAAATGTTTTAGATATGACTTCAAGTGATTTGTTATGTATAAATTCTTGTAGTAGTTTTAAATGGTTGTCTGAAGAAATCTCTGTTGAGTGAATAAGTGGAGAGACGAAAGTGCTTCCCGCTGGTGCTATTAAAGTTTGGTGTTTTCCTAAGCTACTGCTTCATTTTTTCATTATGTTTGTAGATCATTTTGATACAAATTTTCCAGATACATTGTCACAGATAGCAAGGGATATAAACTTCTATGACACAATTGTAATCTCCAATTATTAACAGTAATGGAAATCAAACACTAGAAGCAAAAATCAGATATGTATGCATCATAGTAACAGAGACAAACACTAAATTGCTTACATGTCCATTTACACAGATATCTCTCATCAGACATCTCAGGACTAATTTTAGTGAGACAGGAAGCCTTGGTAAATTATACAAGACCTTTATCATTAGCATATTATGGAAAGATACAGGACAAAAGGTATTGATTCATAACTGTTATATGACACATCAATTGATGAGTCATGACTGAATTCTTTTTTCCCCTATCTTCCACTTCCTTTATTTCTCCTCTATTTCAGTCCTACGATGTCTACTAGTGATGACTTGAATAATAACCAGAGTTTTTCTCAGCTCTATTATAGTGTTACTTACTCTAAAAGTTTTCATCCTCTACCTTGCTGTAAGTAAGCATAAGTTTGTATACCTGTAACCTGCCATCGGATGTAAAATTAACAAATCTTGCTTGTCTTTTGTATGATATGTCATCTTAATTTTTTTCTTTTCTCTAGCCAACTCTGTAAACATTTTTATACCTGTTCTAAATGTATTTAATGTAACTTCCTGCTAATGCATATATTGTAAGTTATGATAATATTGCACTTTTTGGAGCTTTTCTCCCCGGGCCTCTACTGAAAATGGACATATATCCAGTTAGACTAGCCCGGTCAACAAATGTAAAATAAATAAATAAATGAGCAAATTATTACATGGTTGATAGTATCCCACACATAATAGTGAATAAAGCATTGTGCACAGATCATGTAAAAGTAAAAATATACTCTGAGCAAAGAACCATACCTCATCTTAGGTACACAAAAAAAGTAAATTTTTTTGTTATGGAAGATTGCTACAGCCCAATAAAACACTGAATATTTCCACAGAATAAGGAAAAAATCAAGCTGCAGCTATGTGCGATCCCCTCACTTATCAGACTAGAAAGCCCAAAAGAAGTCTGCAGAATTAAATGACTGACTGTAGAACTCTGAATGAATACATACATATAAGCATGACATTTTAAGTGCATCTTCTTAAACAATGGCTCTAGATGACAGTCACTACTGATATGATGCCCCAACTCCATGTACCAAAATGGGAAAAAGGGGCTGATGCCTGATACTAAGAAGTGTATACAGCTAGGCATGTTATGACCTTCATGACCACTTGCCTAGTATTTTCCTATGTTATAAGGACTTCTCTCATGTCCTTAGAGACAAAGAGCTTGACCTATATAGTGAGGTGGAGATGGACGGATTCATGGGGATGGACCTGATAGCCACCTTAGATGTGGTATTATTGTTTACAAGTATACCTAATGAACATGGTGAGGTCAGTAATTCTGAGACATGGGAGACTGACAGTACAATGAATAGACTTTCTATGTATCTTATTGGAGATAGTTTTGGAGCACAATGTCTTTATGTTTAATGACGTGTGCTATTGGTAGAAATCAGGTGTTGCCATGGGCACAAGTTGTGTCAATGCATATGCAAACTTGGTGATGGTGGATTAGGAGCAGTTACACCTGTTGAAGGATCCTCATATCGTCTTTTATAGATGATCTGTGGATGACCTTTTTTAGGTTGGAAGGGGGATGAGATTACTTTGAACCTATTCCACCATAGTATGGACAACACGTGTGATTTTTTGAAATTCAATATGAATCAATCCAGCACCAGTATAGATTTCTTAGATGTCACAATATTCAAAATTGAGAAGGGGTGGTGCACCAAGTTACACAGGAAGAAGTGTTACTGTCCAGCATTCCTACATTATGACAGTATGCACAAGGAACCCATCTTTCCCAACATTGTGAAAGGGCAGGCAATGAGACTTTCCCACCTTTGTTGTCAGGATGAGATGTATCAAACAGAACTGAGGAATTTAAAAGAAGTTTTTTTTGGTTAGAGGGTATCTAGCTCAAGAGGTGGATATGGCTTATAAACTAGAGAAGAGGTCAAGCTAAACCCTATTACTCAGAAAGAAGGTTAGTAAAACAGCAGAGGGAAGGATACAAAGCTTTCTCCCAGACCCCTTTAGTCTTACCATGCACTAAAGATGTGAGTAAGTTTATTAGGATTATACAGGATTGCTGGCACATTCTTCTAGTCGATGAAGAAACTAGTAATGTGGTGGGAGATAGACCATGGTTTATATATAGGAATAAGCAAAACTTGAAGCAACAACTGTGTTATCCTAGGAAGAAAAACACAAAGTCAGTCGTATGAATTGGAAATATAAGTGTGGCAAGTGTGCATATTGTGCCTATGTGTATGAATCTAGATTTTTCAAACATCCTGATAAAGGACGTTTGTGGGAACTTAAGGTCAGGACAGAATGTGAGACTGTCAATTTGATATATGTTGCACACTGTAAGGTATGTTTCCGATTTTACTTTGGAAAGACTAACCGTCATCTCAGGGAAAGGATCAGGGATCATATATATTGCACTAGGAGAGACTTAGAATATAGTGCTTTAGTGAAACACACTTTATCCACAAATGAGGAGCATACCTTCTTGTTTCAGGTACTGCATGTTCAGGAAGTAAATAGCAGGCTGGGTGACCTTGTAAACCAGACGAAGTCTATGGAGGTTCAGTGGATCCTGAGGTTAGGTACACACAGGGGGCTAGGCTTGAATGACTATTAAAACCAGCTTTGAAATCTAGAAAACTGAAATGAAAAGTCTCAATATTGACTTTGTGTGATTAGTACATAATCTAGGTTTGACAGTTCTTGCCTCCCCCCATTTTCTCCCTTTCTTTTATGTTATTACCAAGTGTTAGAGAGTTGAAATACATATTTCATGTTATGTTATGTCTTTGTTTGGCCACTGTATGAACTATTATATCACATTTAGTACATTGTGAATGTTTTATTACTTTCAGCAACACTACATTTTTTATGTATCTGTACCTTTAGGATGGGATGACTGATGCTTAATTTGTTCTGCGAACAGATTGGTTATTTTAAATTTTGTCATATGTATATATAGGGCAGTTGTTTGAGGGTATGCTGTCTGATGAAGCAATGTTGATCATTGTGAAAGCACTCACTTATCTACAATAAAAGCTTTGGATTTTATTCATCTGGATTGGCAGCATTTATTCCAGCTACCTTTAGCTTTGGGTGTGTTTTTCACAAATAAAAAGATATTTACGTTGTCATCTGTTATGAAGCACATCTTTGGTCACCCGGTAATTTCAACCATAGTGTCCTTAACATCAGGATCCACCAGTATTTATTATTTGAGATTTGTTTACCGGAGTAGTCTGACTGGGTCTACAGAACCCGTTTTCAGCAAAGGCCCTGGGAGAAAAGCTCCACATACAGCATAATACAAATACAGTATAATCCAGTACAATAAAGATTATATTAGAAATACTATACAAAAAATAAGTTGAAAGAACAAAATCTGCTACAAGATGTTATAATATATTACTACACATCTAGGCAATTCTATACAGTTAAAACATTACAGATGATAATAGTCATTGTCAACCTACATGATGTAGATAGTGTCAAACAAAAGTACATAAGTAAGGCAATGTGTGACATTGACTGTTGTAGTACATGCAAAATAGAATGTTAGTTTGTTTGGAAAATAGCAGCCAGAAAGTTAGTGATGCAAACATATAATGAGAGAGAGTTAAATAGAACAGAAGCAATAACACCTGAGCAGTAGCTTAAGGATATGGTATAGAAGCAGAGAAGGAGTTAGAAGAGCCTTAGGATCTTGCAGTCAGTGAGGGATTGAAATATTACAGAAGAGGAAGACCTGAGCACTAAGCAGGCTTTATGCAGGAGCAGAGCCATGTATTTGAGATGATTTTTTAAAGAGGCTTTGAAATGGGTTAGGCCGGGCATAGACCTGGTAGCTAGAGGTAGTGAATTCCAATTTATAGAGACAGAGTATGAATATAGACAGTGACCAGGTTTTCTTGTGGGTTTTGAGATAGCTAAGATATTTTTGTCTTCTGATCATAGGGATCGATTTGGTGTGTAAGGTGTGATTAGACTGGCTAGTGCAGGGCAGGCAGTAGGCTTGAAAATAAGGTTGTGCAAGGTGGATAGCTGAAAAAAAAGAGAGTTCGTTCAGTAGTTCAAGCCAGTTTAATTTTAGGAGTGGTTTACAGTGGTGTGTGTGTGATATTTAGAGTTTGTGGCAAACTTTGCAACTTTGTTGTAGCACTGTTCCAACTTGCTTAGGGTAGAATTTTGTAAGTTAGTTAAGATAGGGGCACCATAAAGAAGAGAGGGAAGTAAAAATGTTGTTGGCAGAGTAGTTTTGGTTGCTGCAGCAAAGAAATGTTTGCTTCTATATAAGAGTCCCAGTTTTTGATGAGATTTCTTTATATTTTGCTGTATATGGGGATCAAATGAAAGTTTTTTTGTCAATGATAACACCTAGAAGTTTTGTTTCCTGCACTATTTCTACAGCAGCGTTGTAAGATGCAAGGATGTTGAAATGATCAGTGACAAGGGAGGTATTTTTGGGATGAAAGAGTACTAGTCTTGTCTTCTTTGGTGATGGTTTACCACCATAAACAATCAGTGAGGTAGGATGTTCAAGGATACAAAAGACAAGTTGTCTGAACTCTAAATACTTGTCTTGAGTCACAGTATCTAATTTTATAGTTATGGGCTTTTCAATGTCTTTCCAGGGATATATTACACTGGTAAAAGTGAAATATGCTGAAGTGTTAATGTAGCTTCACCTTCAGCAGTAAAAGGCCTATGAGTGTGGGTGGGGATATAGTATTTTAACCAAACAGATAATGTTTATTCTGTACAAAATGGCAGGTCAGTAAAACCACAGTTAATAGTTCATTCACCACATATACATTGACATCATGAACTAGATACAATGCTTTGAGGGATATAGTCATTCTTAAAAAGGTGACACTATAAAATAGTCTTAAAGTAGCAGTGGAAATTGCAATAAAACATATACATAACATATACACAATCAAGCAGCTCTACTAATTAGCATTACATGTCCTTCCTAAGGAAAAATTAACTTTTTTAGAATTATGTGTGCACAATCAAATCACACATGCATTCAGTACTCTGGACTGATTCTGTCAATGGGTAACCTGAGGTCTGACATCACACATTGCAGATTTCAAACTTACACCCTTGTCTCAGATATTGAATTATGGTAATGTTTTTGAAGAAACAAGAGCACTCTTAATCAACATGAATTATCAAGAACCACTCAAATGTGCCTCTAGTTTCATCTAGCTATGGCACCATTTTCTGTTTGTACCATGCCGGACTTTGATTCATTAGTTTTCAGCTTTGCAATATCTGTTGTGTCCCACTCTGTCTTTAGGCATACTCATTGGCATGGTTGAAGGACAGGTAGTGGTTATGCAGAATAATACTTTTTGTAGAACTTAAGGTTTATGGACGTGGTGACAGCGGACATGCAGGCGGTTGGTGTGTCAGAGCAAGATGCACAGGATAGGAAGGAATGGAAAGAGATGATCCGCTCTGGCAACCCCTAACAGGAAAAGCCGAAAGATGATGATGATAATGATGATGTAGAACTTTGTGTAGGAATATTTAGCATATTATCCTGTCTGAGTCATATGGAATGACTTTAGGCTTGGGCTTTAAGTCTAGCTTTGGCATATTACTTAACATTTGTCTTCCATGCATTAGCAATGAAGGACGTCCTCCTATAGCACTAAGTGTAGATGATGATATGACATGAGAGCTCTTTGAAGATCAGGTTGTCTTAATTTCTTTTTAGCTGTTTGAACTGTTCTCTCAGCTTCACCATTTAACTGAGGATAGTGAGTATTGATCTAGTATGAATAATTCCTTAGTTATCCACAAACATTTGGAATTCAGATGATACATTGTAACAATTTAATGAATATTCTATGTACATTGTTTGTAACCATTTAATGAATATTCTATATCTACTGTGAACATAATCTTGAACCTTGCTACTATTTGTTGGCTCATTATAGTTGGTTGGAAGTCTGGGTTATACTGGCTATGCATGATGGAAAATTACAGCATATTTCAAATAATAGTGAATGAAAAAAGAGCAACTGTTAAGTAAAGGGGACAACCAAACACTTGAGTCTATTGCAGAATTAAAGACATTTGGTTCACAAATTTGCAAAATGAAGATGTGGGCTGTGTATGAGCAAGGCCATACTGTTAATGTTAATGTGTCTGTAATTTCTCATTTTTATTGTTTTACAACTTATGTCTTTGCTGCTGTAGATTACATCGATTTATCTATGCATTGCTGTAGATGGTTTCTGTGTGACTCACTGCTGCATCTTATTTGTATTATCTGTTATGTTTTACCATCAGAATATACCTAATAGCATGTAAGGCAAGTTTGATAAACCAGTTACTTTAGACACATTCTAATATAAACAAGCAGCCACTATAGTATAGAAATAAATATATACCGCTTTCATGTAAACGTGGATCAAATGTTTTAGATATAAGTAAACAAATACAGAGCTACAGCTGCAACTAGTGTCGCTTGATTTTTAAAGTGATTGTAGATGATTTTGATACAAATTTTCCAGATACATTGTCACAGATAGCAAGGGATATAAACTTCTATGACACAATTGTAATCTCCAATTATTAACAGTAATGGAAATCAAACACTAGAAGCAAAAATCAGATATGTATGCACATTTACAGAGCTATCTCATCAGACATCTCAGGACTAATTTTAGTGAGACAGGAAGCCTTAGTAAATTATACAAGACCTTTATCATTAGCATATTATGGAAAGATACAGGACAAAAGGTATTGATTCATAACTGTTATATGACACATCAA